>NW_012148175.1:192424-193016 GCF_000956105.1 Propithecus coquereli
GTATAGGTATTTCATTTTCAGAAGAAATCTGTGATCAATATAGGGAGAGAAATAGCCTTATGGCATGCCGGGTATAATGTAAGTTAAGAATCTTTGTTCCTATTTTAGTTCCCCTAAAAATTATTGTTTATTTTACTCAGAACTGTGATCAGAAACCAGGACCCCCTAATCTGGAAATGTGCTGGGAACTTTTCACAGAATAGAAAGCTAAGGGTTTAAAGATTGCTGTTGCCAGGACACCAGGAAAGATGCAAACCTTCAGAAAAAATTACTTTTAAGAGGTGCCATTTTCTCTCTGCTTTGATGTGCATATTTATTTGCCAGATGGTAGTAGCTCTATAGGGAATTACATCAGGCAATAGACTTCTACGGACACAATTTCTTTCTTGAAAATCAATGGATTTTTTCTGGGTAAGTACTTTCATTGAGAAGAAAATGACAGAAACAATTTTGAACTTAAGTGCACTTACATCTATGTAGTGTGTGTGGGGGTATGTGCATACATGCATATATATGTACCCTTACTTTTCTGAAGATGTATTTTGAATTTAACTCCATTGTTTGTTATTTTTTCTGCTGATATGAGTATAAT
>NW_012148175.1:193066-193474 GCF_000956105.1 Propithecus coquereli
TTTGAAGGAGCTTCTTTGCAAAATTCATTGAGGAATTAACATAAGATGATACTAGTAAATGTGTCTGTCAATGTTAAAAGGTGTAGTAATTTTAGACAGTGTATATTTTTCTGAGAGTTCTTTATGAACTGCTGGGCTGTACAGATTGTGACCAGAAATAATGAAAGAAAATAACGTGAGGACCTGCAATAGGAATTAACTACAATATCAGAAAGGGAGAAAGAATGTCATGAATAGCTAGCTCTACAACAAAGTGTCATGTTCCCTTCCATAGTGTTGAGCTGAATCTGGGAAGTATCTGCCCAAGAACTAGTGGGTTTCATAGCAGCTTACTTGTAGGTGGAGCTGTGAGTAACTCTGACCAAAGAGAGGTAAGTGAAAGTAATGTGTATTCCTTCCAGCCTGAGA
>NW_012148175.1:193524-194182 GCF_000956105.1 Propithecus coquereli
TGAATAAAGTATGATGCTGCCTAAATTTTAAATATCAGATTAAAACTAGTTTAGAGAAGAATTGAATACTATGCCTAGGATTATTGGATTTCCTTTGATAATCCCTAGGGAGAAATGAACCTTGATTTTATGAATAGAAGACTCATTAACAATAGTAGAGGTTTAAGCTGGTTGATCTGGTGAAAATACATATGATAAAACAAAGGGAAGAGTGAAAGCACAGTAAAGACAAAAAATGCAAAGTAGACAGAGACAAAAGTGTTTGAATGCATCATGCATCTATTTGAAGAGAGGAAGTTGGCCTAGTGGTGAAGAGCAAGTTTTGCAGCATCAACTATCTCCACTGCATAACCTTGGAAAAATGATTCATATCTTGAGTCTCAATTTTCATAGTTGTAAAATGGAGATAGTTATGAGACATACTTCAGAATTGTCATTTCATTTAAGTAAATAACTCATGAGAGCACTTTGCACAGTTTCTGGAATGTGCTAGTAGAGTTTTTATTTTTGTCTTTTTATTATCATTCCACATTAATATTTATCTCACATTTCTACATAGATAAATTCACATTCCACATTATCTTAGAGCCGTCACCATGAATTCTTTGCTTTTGTAAATATTTATTAATAGAGTTGCTTCAATATCCTATAATGGTAT
>NW_012148175.1:194300-194933 GCF_000956105.1 Propithecus coquereli
TATCCCTAAAGAAATTTTCTACATAGAGAATATAAATTTAAATTCAGATAATATTAGTTTTAACTACACAAAAATTAGTCAAACAAACAACTTAAAATGTTAAGACCTACATGACTTCCTGTGTTTCTAGTTGAATATTTGAAAACCATGGGAAAAGAAATGATAACAGACTATATCTTTTAAAGTTGCATATAATAAAGAGAAATTCTAATTTAAAACTTTCATAAAACCAGAACAAATTAAGGCTATAAAAAGATGCATTTCTGAAAATAGGGGTTCTTTTTTAGTTTGGTTTAGGAAATATTCAAAAAATGAATACCAAATTTTATGTAGTTCTATTATGATTTTTATTTCAGAGAAATAAGTGATTGGGGGACTATTTAGCTTTATGGAGAGCAGTTTTTAGGGCAAATAGATGATTTTGAAAGCTCTCATCTAAACTATAGAAAGGATTGCATCAAAGAATGTCTTGGGTCTACATTGAATAGCAGGTCTTTGATTTTTATTACTCCTCTATTTCATTTTACACTATTTTATGCTTTAAATTAGTCTTAGAAACAGAGAAGAAATTCAAAGTACCATGCATTTTATATTTGTTTTCCATCAGTACCTTCTATAGAAACTGTGTAGTCT
>NW_012148175.1:196793-197812 GCF_000956105.1 Propithecus coquereli
AAGTCAGGGAGGATAAATATTATTGTGCTTGTTTTAAAGATGAAGAACCCAAGGTTTAGAGAGGTTAAACAATATTTTATTTCTAGGAATATAGTACTAGCATGTGATAAAATCACTTTTTTTTTCAGATGATGCATTAAGTCTGAGTTCAATAGTTAAGGTGGTGAGAACCAAGAATCCCTGGTGTAGAAGTCATGTCATGCTAAAAGCAGAAGCACAAAATCATTTGCTTTTTAAGTTATCTACATAAGTGCTAATACCAGAAGTGAGTAGACACAACAGTGATAATTATCTGAAGGAGACGAAGAGGATGGCATAATACTCAAGAGGCAGCATGTAGAAAATGGGGGATGGAAGTTAAGCTACTCCTTCATTTGGTAAATTAGGATCAAAAGGAAAGATCATCAAAAGATACATTGATATCAATTTAAAGACAAATGCATAAAGCTGATAGAGTTACTATTCTATATGTTACCTCCGTGAGTAAACCTGTCCTATATTTTATGTTAGTGCATATTGCATTGCAACCTCCAAGCAATGTTAAATATATAAAGAGATATATTAATTACCTTAAAGTAGTAGTTCCTACTACATGGAAAACATCATGATCCATAGATTTCAGATACGGTTCCTGCTCTGAAGTTTTCAATGTAGTAGAAATCTATTACTTTTATATAGACTAATAAAAAACAACCATTAATTACCTTACAAAGCAGAATGTACTAGAAGTAATAAAATTCTAAGATTTGGAGGTTGGACAGGTAATTTTCCTTGGGAAGATCAGGAAAAAAATTTTGGAGGAGGTGATTTTTGGTTGGTCCTTAAATAAAGAGAAGATTTTTCTAGAACAAAATTAGGGAAAAAAGTCTACTTAGCAGTAATGGATGAAGCAAAGTGTGAAGGCAAAAGAGACAAAGTATATATGCAAAATGGCAAATGACTAGTATTGTTTAGTTGGAGGATGGGATAAAGATAGATACCTAGAAACTTAGAAATAATGTTTATTAAATAATTACTTT
>NW_012148175.1:209252-209851 GCF_000956105.1 Propithecus coquereli
GATATCTATTCATGAATTATTAAATAAACTAGTGGTCAATTGAATAAAAATTCACACAGCATTAAATTTGGATAAAAACTGAAACAAGGCCAGTGACTTTTGTCAGAAGGAAGTCCTGGATAATTTATTACAGTAGCCTCAAGTGAGTTTTGAACGTAGGAGCTGGAGTACACAAGAATAAATGTTGAGTGACTGGATAAAAAATTAAAGTAGTGGGTCTGTTATGGGTTTTAAAGAATTAACAAAATTGAGGGGAAAAATGAACAGTGGGAGAATAAAATCATTGATTAAAATTATTGTGAATTCAAGAGTCTTTATTTTAAAGAAAACACTGAAAAATGAGACATACTCAAAATTTGAAAAAGAAGGGGATATTGCAGAAGAGCAAGACTGGAAACAAGGGGAAGAAAATGTAGCCTACCACAGCAGCATGATAGTATATCATTTACATCTTTCACCCCAAAACTCTTATTCTCTTCTGACCTTTTAAAATTTTTGGTCTAGGCTGTCAATCTCAAGCCTCTACTTTTCCAACACCAAGTCCTTTACGATGGTTATTCCATACAGTGAAAACATTTGTCTTTCAGAAAAACTGACAT
>NW_012148175.1:210595-210944 GCF_000956105.1 Propithecus coquereli
CCTGATCTTCACCACTCACAGAGATAGACCCATTTCCCCTCAGGAAATGTACTTTCACTTTTTATTTCTGTGCTGAAAAGCCTGAAACAAAAGCTGCTTGTGTGGAAGTGCTAAGTGTCCGTCATCACTCCGTGACACTGGCCCTACTTGTGATTTTTCTAAGCAAGGAGCCAAAGAACTGGGGCTCTGTCAGAACCACTTCAGAGAAAAAAAAAATGATGGGAGGGACATATATCTCAGCTTTATTCTTTTCCCTCATTTTTGATGGGGAAGTCATCAGATGTGATGTGATCCAGAGTCAGTCTCCTAAGGGGTATTGCAGGATCAAGGAAGTTAGAAAATGTATCTA
>NW_012148175.1:214711-216714 GCF_000956105.1 Propithecus coquereli
TATATTAATAAGAGTTTTTTCTTTCCCACTTATTACCTTTTCATTTGCACTGGGAAAACTGTTGGTGATATTAGTCTTCTCTATTTATGGTGTGTTTTTAGCACTATCCACATCGGCAAATCAGCAAACATCTATCTTTTTATTCTTGGCTGAAACCTTGATTATTCACACCACCACTCCCAGTGTGTTAGGAAGTATCTCTTTGAAAATAACGTACAGTACAACTCACTGTTTTCTTTTTGCAACAGTTTTGAAGCAGATAATAGTAAAACAATGTGTTTAGGCTATTGATTTTCACATATAATAGACTTTAACAAGGAATTACATGTGTTACAATCAGATTAGAAAAACTATCAAGAAGTTACATGTTTAACTCATATAAAATACTAGGCTGACCTAAGTTCAGCTCTTCCATTTAATAGTTTTTACTCTGTATTTTTTTAAAGGCACAAAACATCACATAATGATTTTGTCCCCCAAACATAAGCAATCTTTATCAAGCATAGCTGACTCCTGTTCCCCGATTCAGAAGATAATGAGCATCACCTAAAGCCACCAAGACAGTCACCCAGGAATGTGCAGTATGCTGATACTTGGATTCTTCAACTTCATTCATACAGATTAGACTTTGCATATTTACATGGCACCAAGCACATTAGATGGATATGAAACTTCTTTTTAAAAAATAAAGACTTAGAGCTTACCAACCAAGCTTTAAAAGATGGCAGATTTTCACAGGAAACAAAAAGATTAAAGCTGACACTTCTTGGTAGTGTATGAAAAATCCACTGTTGAATCATATATCAGCAGACAAAGGAAAGGAGGCTGGGTCAAGATTCGTCGTGCCTGTGACGTTCAGCCCTTGGCCAAAGAGAGTGCACAGTGGAAGACAGGGAAGAATCTAAGAGTAGAAGACAGAAAGGATTATGCTCAGTGGGTGGGAACAGATTCTCAAAAAGGGCCATCTACTTCCCAGTGTCAAGAAATAGTAAAAGTTCTTGTATTTTGAACATTTACCATGTGCCAGATAACGGAGTAAGGTTTTACCTAACTTATTTAGTATTTGCAATTATAGTATGGTGTTTGCACTGTTGTTTCTTGAGAACTTGAAACATTAAGTATCCATGTCATGTAGCTATTAAGTGACACAGGTTATAATTCAGACCCTTCTGATTTTTTAACATGTCTAAACAATTGAATTTCTTCTGGTTTAATTTTATCCTAATTTTTCTTTTGTCATATTCATTTTAAAACAAACATTCTAAAAATGAACTATCTCATGTGGTATTGTCAAGAAATGTCACTGTTAGAAATAACATATTTCTCCTTCTCAGAAAATCTGGGCCTCCCTGATATATTGGACCAAGCTCATATCAACATTTTTATTAGGAATTATACACACACACACACACACACACACACACACACACACACACACATCCTTAGGAGGTGGAACTTAAATACCCTTTCCTTGTTTGTACCCTGGACTTAGTGACTTGGTTCCAAAAAGTAGAGCATAGAATGGGAAAAATAGTTGCTTTACAAAAAGAAACCTGGCAGATACAGTCCAATCCAAGCGACAGAGGTTAATATCACCAGGGAAAGGCCAAGCTGATATCATGTATCCCTGATTTGATGTGATATAAAAGGTGTTTCATCTATGTGGAATTCTTACCCAAATGCAATATAACCCCATCTAACAGTAAAAATATAAGAAAAAAACCAAATTAAGGGGAGTTCTACAAAATACTTGACTAGTACTCTTCCACACTGTTAAGATCATTAATAAAAAGAAAAATAGAGAAGAGACTAAAGAAATATCATGACAAATTTAATATTGTTCCCTGGATTGAATACTAGAACAGAAATAGTATATTAGTGGGAAAACTGTGAAATCCTAGTAAAGCTTATAGTTAAGAGTATTGTACCAATGTTAATTTCTTAGCTTTAACAAATATACCATGATTATGTAAAATGTTGATATTAGAGAAAGCTGAATGGAG
>NW_012148175.1:216764-218184 GCF_000956105.1 Propithecus coquereli
CTACAAGTATAGCATATGCACATCAATTAAAAATGTACATATTCCCACAGATCAAGGCTAATTAAGTCATTAGAACATGACACCCTACACAGCACAGGGTGTTTTCGATTGCCTAGTTACACAGACATTTTCAATTTAATTCCAGAATAATGAATGCTGTTGCCCATGGAGATCACAAAACAGGCAGATGACAGAAATACACCTGCCCCAGAAGAGTGTAGCATCCATGAGCCGAGGTTATCACAGTCATTGCATTGATTTTAAGTAGAAGCCAGAGAATCTATTCAACAAAGAGTTGACATTTGTATTCTAATCCTTAGAGATAAATGTATAATCACTGTAAAGTTTTATCATATTTAACTTAATTAAGCAATACATATTTAATTTAAGCAAGACATATTGGATTGCTGATCTGCTCATATAATTATAAGGTTAATATAATTACTGTAAATGGAATAGTGGCAGAATGCTTAAAGTAGAACAAAGTCAACAATTCCCCAGGACCTCAACCAGATAGAAAATGATAAAGGAAATTCAGCAACAGACAGGGCTGAAACCAAGAGAAAGCCAAGCTTTATGGCTGGTCCCAAGAGAAATAATCTTTAGTCCAAAATATAGGATAATTGTTGTCATTTTAACATCAGGCATTAAATTCAAAGAAAGTAACATCTTCTGGCTTCTTATAGATGTTATTGATTTTTACATAGTTACTTGTTCCAAGAAGCAGTCCAGACTTCCGCCGATGACTCTGGTTATAGAGCCAGTTCCACCCTCTTGGAGAAGGAAATAGGCATAAGCAAAGCAGGGGCCAAAGCTGTGTTAGGCAAGTGAATTGAGAGGACACTAACTGAGGATTTCCTATGATTCCAAATGCAGTGTGTGGCCATATCACCAATTCCCAAATCTCTAAACTGGAAGGAAAAAGGGCCTGGAATAGGAATAAGCTATGTTGATTAGGATTGGTTCACAAAATTTGAAGGGATAAGCCTGTAAGTTAAAGGCTTCATGGACCACAAACAGGGCTTGAAATGGAAATAGCCTATGTAAATATTTGCTAATTCCTTTTCCCATTGTGGTAGTATAGTATTGTTGACTATACATAGAATTTGGAATCAGTCAAATCTAGGTTTCAATACAAATTGTTTTGCTCATCTACTAATTATGAAACTATACAACGTGTTTAATAACAAGCACACAAGAAATAGTGAATATTTTCGTGTTTTATTTTCTCTGTAGTATCTTTAGGGCAAATGTTTTTCTTCTACTCTCAGCACCCATAATAGTGCTTGGCACTTAGTGGCATTTATTGAATGTTTATTCAAAGAAAGTTCTGTGTATTCACACTATCAATTTTACAACAGAGAACCATTTAGCACAGTAAGCTAATGTTGCCATCATTAATTAATTAGAAAGTCTTTCC
>NW_012148175.1:219849-221264 GCF_000956105.1 Propithecus coquereli
TACTAACATCCAATAGAGGTAAAACTTAATCAAAAGATTTGCTTCCAAAGCTAATGTGTAAAATATCATACTTGTGAGATTAAATATCTTCAGAACATAATTTCTATTCTTCTTAATCTGGAGGAAAAAATATTGGTAACACTTGGATTTCATTAGTTTTGGTAGTGAAGTAATAATTTGGATTGGGCATCAGAAGGCTTTGAACTGAATGTTGATTTCTCTGCCTTCTAATTATGTAACTTTAGGGGCATTTATATAAAATATCTAATTCTCAGTTTTATCACCTTTAAGATGAGTAAAACAATGTTATTATGAAAAAGTATTAAGAGTATATCAGGAGTCGGAGGGGAGAATTTAGAGGGAGGAAAGAGAGGAAGAACTAATGAGAAAGTGAGCTAAAAAGGTAAACATAATTTAGATTTTGGAGAAATTCATAGATCAGGCTAGAGTCTGGGCTTTATCCTGATTAGCCCTTGGAAGCCATAATGTGTAATTATAAGACACAATTAGATCTGTATTTTAGAAAGATAACTCTAGTGGCACAAATGGAATGAATAGAGTCGAGAGACAGGAGTGAGACCACTTAGACAAAAATTTAGGCAAGAGCTAATGAGATCCTGAAAAGAACTGTGGCAGCTGGATGAAAAGTATACAGGAGTGAGAGAGGTAAGTAAAAAATCAGCAGCATTTAGTAATCCATGGCAGATCAACAAGAGAGGAGATACATAAGTAAAGGTCAATTTGGGTGTACAGTGTAGGGAACAGGTGGAAGGAAAATTAGAGGAGGAATAAGTCTGGAGACTAGGAGAAAGATGAGTTCAGTCTGAGAACAGTCTTTGCTGGTGATGGATATATGTGTGTACAGTCCACATTTATTTGGAAATTTGGTCCTGCTGCTCAGGACACAGAAAGGAATGGAGATGTAGCATTGGCAACCACCACCATTAAAATGATATCGCAAAACCTGAGGTAGATGAAATCTCCGAGATTATGATAATAGGGTAAAGAGTAATAAATTGATTACTATTACATAGGAGGATACAGCAGTGAGAGAAGGTTTCAGAAAAGAAACTGAGTAGAAGTGATCATAGAGATAATAGGAGAATCCATCTTTTTTTGTGTTATAACAGAAGTCAGGAGGCCAGAGATGCAACAATTGCAAATGGTACAGAGGAACTGAGAAGAAAGAATTGGGGAGGTCAGAGTGAATTCTGGAAGTGGTTTCATTGTGAGTTATGTGTGGAAGTCTTATTATAATGGGATGGAAAACAAGTGTCAGCCATTTTTTCCTTTTAATCTTGTTTATTTATGAATGTTTTCAAACATCTACAAAGATAGAGTCAAAAACTCTAAGCACTTTGCCACACTCTAGTCTCCTGCTTTAAAAAGGTTGGAGCTGAAGGACAAGAAAAAAT
>NW_012148175.1:223660-224980 GCF_000956105.1 Propithecus coquereli
TTATCTAACATTAAGCATGCCCTTGGAGTTTAAATATAGAAAATTCCTTGGAATTCTACTTTGCAAAATAAAAACTTCAGCACGTAATCAATGATGCTTTTCCTGGGATGACATTTGATACCTTGAGATATGCTAAAGTCTTGATTTTGCCTGCCATATATAATTATTAGCTTGTCTTTTTGTTTGGAATCATTATCAAATCTTGTCAGAGTTTCTTAATCATCTCCTCCAAATTTGTAGGAAGCCGTGGTTCACATGACATCTCTTCCCTTCCTTGGGTACTCTTTAATATATAAAAGCAATGCCTCCAAAACAAGTATAATTTTTGTCTCAGGCTATTACCATACTGCTTACCTTTGATTAATTCTATTGCTTTTCTTCTTCTGGCCAGAAGGCTACTTCCATTGCATTTACCATAGGCCAAATTCTATAAGACTTTAGGGAACCTTATAAGAACTATTAGTTATATTTTATAATCCAGCAACACAAAATTTTTATAGGCCCAAAATATACTCTCAAACAGATATTATCAACAAGATCTTCTATATCTTTATCTTATACACAGTTTAATTCCCCACTCTTTACTTGGGTCTCCATTACTACTTTGAAATCTTCTAAGGTTTCTTTTGCCAACTCTCTGTCCCTGACACTTTAGAAGGTATCTTGTACAGAAAAGTTATTTAATAAACACTTGTTGAAATAAACATTGCATTGATTTGTTACAGATATAAAACTGAAACATGCTTCTTCATGTCAAGTCCTGGTTTAGTTGTTTTCTGATTGCAAAAAAACCTGTAACGCGATAAAGTGTGTTTTTAAACAGCACAGCAGAAATGTAGCTTATTTATAAGGTAGTGCTATGATAATCAACCTAAGCAAAAATCTGGTCAGGGAGGCTGTTAAATGATTATGAAAGCCTGAATATAGGCCCTAAACAACACGTGGACTTGTAGTCAATACTACATCCTTTTAGATGGCTGATTGCACTGAGTATAATCATGCTTATGATTTTCGTCATGCTGAAAATACTGAGGAAATATGATAAGAAAAATTTTTAAATTAATACTCCTAATGAAATCAAGGTTCCTTGACATTTGATGAGTTAGAATGGCTTAACAAAGGAATTCCTACAGAGAAATGGAAATTGAGGCTTGTAGTTTATTGTAGTGAAGGTTAAAGAATGACCATATGATAGCTTTCCTTAATGTGTAAAACATAAAGATAAAAATGTAGATATAGTTTCAATTTTATGATACCATAATCAGAATAACTGTACTCATTTCTGCAATAAAGAAGTTTGGTTATACATAAAGATGATAT
>NW_012148175.1:225030-225341 GCF_000956105.1 Propithecus coquereli
CAGCTGGTCCTTGTTACAGTTATGACTACATTACAAGTCTCTTGATAGCCAATTCCATTTGCACTAGAAAACTAACACGTGTGATTTTTTTTTTTTTTGAGAAGTCAAAACTATGTTACTGAGTCACAGTTGGTGGATTTTTTTTTCAGACCTATTTTCAGGAACAGTGTGTTAACATCCCCATAGAAACGTGGAGCTAATGCAGTTAAGTCTGGAATTATATTTTATGTGCATCCTTGGACTAGGAATGCATCTTTATAAGCCATCAACTGACCTCTCAAACATACTCAAGCAACTCACCAGTGCAGGTT
>NW_012148175.1:225667-226022 GCF_000956105.1 Propithecus coquereli
TTTATTTTAAAAATAAGGAAACTGGTGTAGAGTAGATGAGCCAAGAATAGAATGGGCTTCTGTTGATTTCTAATGCAGTGCACTTGACAACACTATATCTAGGAGCAGACCAGTTTAATACAAAGCCAGAGAAAAGTGATCTCTTGAGGACTATTCTAGCTTATCATCCAATAAAAGCCGAAAATTAATTCAATTGTATAATATCGAATTAGTAAGACCTTAGCCACGAGGGAATCTAAATCAGTGACTTACACAACTTGGATCGATTAGCATAGCTGAAGAAGAAATCAAAGAATAGAAAGGTAATTTTAACCTTGAAATGGATAGTACTCATTTTGTTGAAAAATCATTTTTA
>NW_012148175.1:228972-230938 GCF_000956105.1 Propithecus coquereli
AATAAGTCAAACAGAAAGGAAAAACCAGGAAAAAATTTGCCATGCTGTCCTGTCCTATCGATTTTAAACCTATGATTTATAAAATGCATGGAAATTCAGAGAAAGAAGAGATGATACTCAGCTGGGACACACTGGGTTTGAAGAAAATGATGTTTGATTTGGTTAGGTGAATAAGAGCTGAACGTTTATGCAGACATTCCTACAAAGGCAACAGCATACACAAGAGGGCAGCGAAGGGATAATGCAAAGCAGTTTTTGAGTATGTGGCTGGGTTATGTGGAAAAGAGTGAAAGATAGCAAGAAAAAGTTTGGTCCAGAATATAGAAGAAATTATGAATGTTAAGAACAGAAATTATTAAGACTTTTTTTTTTTTTTGCATGGAGCCAGTGTATGAAATGAAGAGGTACTTAAATTTTATAAGCCTGATTTTATAGTTATGCTTAAAAGGAAGCAACATGACAGTGTATAGGAAGGATATTAATTTGACTTTTAGACAAGTACGTTTAGATAATCTGTTCTCAGATTTCTTACTTTTAGAAATAAAAGTATTTCACATTTGCTAATGAGAAATAAGAAGTCATCTTCAGTAACGAGTTTGCTTAAATGGTGCAGACATTCAGTACCATTTAATCAAGTTTAGTACAGAATCCACAATGTGTTTATCCTAAAATATATCTGAAATAAATATAAATGGCATGAACAGATTTTGGGAAATGCTACCATTAAACTGCTAGAAAGAGCCTTCCAGATGTTTCTTGTTGTTAATATACTCTATTGCTACTTAATCACCAATAAAAATATTTAGATAGACATTAAAAAAAAACAGAGTGATAAAGCTTCATAAATTTTGACCTTATTTACAATCGAGCTAGAGAAGTGGTTTGACATTTGGTTCTTAGGTTTGTGATACTACCGTTCTCCAAGTAGAGCTTTTTCATTGATTTGTGCCACACAACTTCAAGTACTTCTGCAAACAACTGCAAGGTCAAGCACAAAGGCAGGGAACCTATTATAGCTTTTGAAGGGTCAAAGGATCTCTTCCCTGTGAACTATTTGGTCAGTTATGTTTCCTAAAATGAATTGGACTACAGACAGGAGTCATCATGAAGCATATTGACTTTGTTTTTGGCTTTTTCTGAGTGAAGTAAACTTCATGGCAAGTGTGAAATTCAATTCTGAAAATAATCATACTGCCTGAGCTCTCAGAATAAACTAGATGAAAATGTTCTGTAGTGATGTATGCTCTTTGAATGAACAAAGGCCATGGGGGCGCATAAAGAGACATGTGTCCCATTGAAAATTCCAACATCCACTTTATTATCTTGGACACAGTGGCATTCCTTTCAATTCATTAGAAAATGTCAGTTATGCCAAATTAACCAATTGCTTTCATTTACATTTAAACTGTCCATTCTATTTACAATAATAAAGTAATTCAGATACTTTAATGTATTAGAAAATAATAGCATCACGTTTCACTGAATTGAGTGCTCTGATGAACAGCTAATGTACCCCAACTATAAAAATATATAATTATATTGCCAATGTAGAAACTCTCACCACCTTAAGTAAACATTTAAAAATGACCCAATGGAGTGTTTGAATATTTGCTAATATAGCAATTTAAAAACATATCACCTTCTTTTTCAACTGAAAAAGAATGTCTTATTTTTATATTTCTGATATGTAACATTTAGACGAATGAAGAAGGGAAAATCTTTTTTTTTTTGAGACACAATCTCCCTCTGTTGTCAGGGCTAGAGTGCTATGGTGTCAGCCTAGCTCAGATTCCTGGGCTCAAGTGATTCTCCTGCCTCAGCTTCCCAAGTAGCTGGGACAACATGTGTGTGTCAACACACCCAGCTAATTTTTTTTTTTTTTATTTTTAGTAGAGATGGGGTCTTGCTCTTGGTCAGGCTGGTCTTGAACCCCTGAGCTCAAGCGATCCTCCTGCCTCAGCCTCCC
>NW_012148175.1:230988-233792 GCF_000956105.1 Propithecus coquereli
TTATTTTTTAAATTTTGGATTTTCATTTCATTGATTTTTGTGTAGTCATTTTAAATGTAAAGATCCTTGACAATTGTTACCTTTCATAAGAGAGACTTTATATAGATTTTGTAATTAGAGATGTTCGTCCTCTATTCATTTTGTTGTCACTGATTTATAATAACTTGTTATTATGCATGTGTTCAATAACTACTTTATGCATCCTCAGAGCAATTTTCCAAATAGTTGCTCTAGTCTTACCGTAGCTTTTATACAACAGTTTTGATTATGATAGTGCCTGATGCAATTTCCCTTTACTAATGTTTGTATAATGCCTTCGAGTATGCAATAATCCTACATCAAATACTTTTCCTCACTTCCAAACACAATACTTGCTTTATTTGGAACAAGTAACATTTATTGAGTAAATAAGATAGCAATCAATTATAAAGATGCAAATTATATTATAAAATGAAGAATCTATACTTATCCAGTATCATGTATGAATACGTGTGTGTGTGCAAAACATATTTTCTATTGTTAGGAATAAAAGTATTTCTTTTTAGGATAGCAAAATTGCACTATTTTGAAAATAATTTTATACCCTTGGAATTATCTTTGTGAAGTCAATTTTTAAAATTTACATTCTACGTTAGCATTTTTTAGTTTAAAAAAGCCACTAAACATTACATAGAAAAGCATGTTTTTTGTGTTACATATATTCACATGCGTCTATAAATAGCAAAGCTTATTTATTTTCTATGGCACATTGTTGATTAAATATAGCTTATGCCTGCAATTTTATTCCACATTGAATTGACTAGTGTTAGTCAATTAGTAACACTACTAGTTTAATTGTAATGAAAGCATTTCTTTAGTGATGAATTATTCCTTTAATTATGAAACAGTCCTACTTGGAGAGAAAATTACGTGGTTTTACCCAAGTGGATATGAAGATATTTTAGTAAATAAAAAAAGCCGTGTGAAAATAATATTAGTCAATGTCATACTTAAAAGTAAGTATTTTAAGGCAATATTTGCTCTAGGCAGATGATATATAAAATTCTGCAAAATATAGTAATCAAGATTATCCCTACTATACTTCTTAAATTAAATGTACTATTGATATTGCACATTTTTTCCCTAGTAATTTCCTACATAATGTCTAAGATATGCATATGGTAGTAAACTATTAGACAAGATAGCAACAAAAATGTCCATCATCTGTCAAAAATAAAGTGCAAGGCAATCGATGTGTTTTGTGTTGGCTATGAGTAGCTGATGAAATAAATAGAAGATGTGACATCTACAAAAGTATCAGCTCAGAAGTTATGCTTCATTAGTTTCAAATGTAGCATGCATAATAAAAGAAGAAGCCAGAGCAGTTCTTTGATTCATTGTGAAAAAGTCTATCAGTCCCCCTTTCAAGTGACAGTTGATTAAATAAGGTGAATAATGGAAAATATTCCAAGTAGAATGGAATCATAACCCTGTATTTAGCTCTTGATTGCAAAGCACAGATGACAGTGCGGTGCCTCCATTTTGTGTGATTAAAAATTAAATGACAAAAGGTAGGCAGTATTCCCTGTAGAGAGTTTAGTGATTTTTTAGTTTTTATTTTTTAATTTCTTTTTTCATCTTTTTTGGTATTAAATAATTAATTGAATCTGAAATCGTGATGGAAAAATAACTTCACTGTAAAGTACAAAGGGGTGGTTTTCATTTCCTTGACATGAGGATAGCCAAGTTAAATGTGTGGAGCATACCTGGAGAAACAATGGCTCCACGTGTATTTATCTTTGATGCACTTGGAGGCGTCCCTTGCAAAGATATTATTGTCAGGTTATACCTTTTGCTTAGTTGCTGACTCATTCAGTAATTCCTTACTCATTCATTTATTCATGCTTCTATCATCTCAATCAAAAAATATTTTATCTTGCTGTGTTTAATGATGGATTCTCTAAGCCTTAGAATCTAAAATGTAAACATGCTATTGATCTTAAGGAGATTACAGTCTATAATAATGTTTAACACTTTTTGAATTTGGGAATTTTCTACTTTAGAAAACATCAAACTCCTTTCCCCACCCATAATTCACTTTCAAAATCAGTGAAATGTTTATTACTTCCTTTGACTAGAATAGTTGCTCCTGCATTGAACTCCAATATTACCAACTACTTCCTCAATCGTGGCATTTACTAGGCTATGAAGTAATCTCTGGTTATTTACCCATTTTTCATTAAATTCTGAGGTTAGGTCCTATGATAATACTTACAATCATTGCATTACCAAAATCTAATACAAGATTTGACAGTTTAGTAAAATGGTTAAGAATACAGTCCCACCAGCAGCGTATGAGTGTCCCTATCTCTCTACATCCACGCCAACAGTTACGGTTTTGGGACTTTTTGGTAAAGGCCATTCTCACCATATACACACATAATGAGTGCAGTGTGCACCCTCTGGAGGATAGACACGCTTGAAGCTCTGACTTGGGTGGGGCAAAGGCAATATACGTAACCTAAACATTTGTACTCCCATAATATGCTGAAATAAAAAAGAAAAAAAAAGAATACAGAATTGAATAAGGGTCAGAATGCCTCTCTGATTCTTGCTACTTTTGTTATCTTGCTTGAGTTAATTTTTCCAAGTCTCAGTTTCCTTTTCTATTTGAGTATACATATGTAACTCAAAAGGTGATAAGGATTAAACTATTGACTAGCACCTAGTAAATAGCACCTAGTGTTAGCTATTATTGATATATAGTTAATATTAAATGAATACAAATTACTATGATTTCAGCAATGCTAAATTAATTTTTAAAA
>NW_012148175.1:235692-260387 GCF_000956105.1 Propithecus coquereli
GCTCTTGGTCAGGCTGGTCTTGAACCCCTGAGCTCAAGCGATCCTCCTGCCTCAGCCTCCCAGAGTGCTAGGATTACAGGCGTGAGCCACCATACCGAGCCAGAAGGGAAAATCTTACCTACTATAAAATATCCTATGTGATTACATCTGTGTATCACCAATCTCACACAAAAAACAGATCTTTATACTTTGAATTAATTTTATTTTCAACGTTGGTACCAATTAACAGACTATATATCATTTCATAGGTTGGATATTTTAGGAGATTTAAATTGGACTGCTTTAACACTTCCTCTGACACTTCCTAAAAATGTGGAAAAAATGCCTTACCCCTTTTAAAATAAAATATCTTAAGAATATTTCTTTTAAGGAAAGAAGATCATTATGAGAATGAGGCTTTTTCTTCATTCTTTAGCAATGTGTAATAATAATTAGGGAATAATGTCAAAGATCAAATAATAATTAGAAATCAGAACAATCATTTGAGTCAGGTGTTTTTTTTTTTGTTGTTTGTTTGTTTTTTTAATTGACCCTGAGGTCTGAAAACTCTGGTCCTTCTATAGTCTCTGACTTTAAATGCTTAACTATATAATGTCAATCAATTCACTTAACATATACACGTAAATTCCTCATCTATTAAATGCTTTAATGTTAAGAATTTAGTGAAAAAACATACATAAAATGCTTTGTAAGTGCAAATTCTTGAAAAATATGAGGCAAAGTACTTAATAATTATTACTAGATTTTTAGTAAGTATATATAGACAATCATGCTCCTACGTTATCTTAAGTATGTTGACCCCTATTTACAAAAGAAAGAATTAAACTCAAAAATAGTAATATCTAAAGAATTAATTAAACTCATGAATGGTTAGTTTAGAGAATAGGTCAATCTATTCATTTTAAGGACTAAAAAAATCAAAAGATGACATTTTTGGGAAGCCTTTGAAATGGGTTTCTGTTTATTATAGCTTAGAGTTATGGGAGGCAATTTCAAATTGACATGTTCATTGATTTCTAGGTATATATTCTTCACAAATTAAGGTCAAATTAGTCACATTATAAATTACTGTGTGCTCTCTCTTTTTCTGCCTGTCTTAATATCTGATTATTCCATGATGTATTTACTATTTGGCAAAGAGGGGAATTATTCACTTCCTTGACAAACAATTAAAAACAATTAAAAATAATAATACATACTGAGCAATTTTTAAGTTACCAAAATAGTTAACATATTTTAATGTGGAGTATATGGCTTATGGAATCAGGAACACCTGGTGATAAATGTTGGCCCCTCTCACAAGTTGTGATTCCCTTGAGTCAGTTATTTAACCACATGGCAAGTTAGCTGAATGCTGGGTGAAGCCTCTTTTATAAAGGCATTAATCCCATTAATGAAGGGGAGGCCTTCAGGAACTCTTTCTTTAAAGATCCCACCTCTTAATACTATCACATGAGGAACACCTGAATTTTGGAGGGGAAACAGTCACACTATAGTACCTGACAAGATAAGTGAATCACATTTCCAATAGGGAAAAAAAAGCTGTCACGTAAATTACTCTAGAATTTTTATCTTGACTCTAAAATGTGAGTGTAAAAATAATATTTTAGTAACTATAGTCCTTTCTAAATAATGTAGGTGAGAAGAAAAGAGCATTGTGGAAAATATTTCATTTTAGGTCTAAAAGAACAAAAATGTTAGGGGAAATCAACTCAATTTTAACACTTAAATTGTGGTTAACGAGTAATCCAAAAGAATGAAAAAATAATAAACATACAAGAAGTTATTAAATAGGAATAAATTTAGTTTGAGCAATACATGGTAACTGTCTTTGGAAAAACAAACTAGTTTATACCAAATTTCACTAAGAAAAAATATACAGGAAATAACTAATATCAACATTAGGTCAGACAAAGTGTATATATATATATAACTTAAAAACAGGAAAAGTTTTATACAGTATTTAATACTAATGAATTTGAAAAACTGAATTAAATAAAATATTCTTGAAATACATAGAATGACCAGCATTCAATTAGGGAGGTTTAGAAAATTTGAAATGGATAAAGGTTTACTCTCCCAAAGAATAGGCCCATATAATATCAACTTTAACAAACCTTCAAACTAGAAATTATTTCTCTGATTATGGATGTCTAGACCATATAAAAACATTTTCATTTATTATGTAAGGTTATTATAATTCTAATATAAAATCTAGTAAAATATTGCTAGGCAGGATACTCTACATCAAACTTACATATAAACATAGAAATATATGCTAAATGAAATATAAGTCATTTAATATAGAATTGTATTAAAAGTTCTGTAGTATGACTTAGAAAATTTTAATCTAAAACTGCAAAGATCATTGATTATGGAAAAACCACTTATGTTATTCACTACATTAATATTATAGATTGATGTAATCACCTTAGATATGAAGATGTTTGATAATTTCAACACTCATTCTTGATTAAATAATAAAACTTTTATGAATCTAGAATTAGAGAGAAACTTCATATCGTGAGAAAAAGATATATTTTAGAGATCAATGGTAAACAGGATATTTAATATACAACAACTCTTAAGAAAATTACCACTGAAATTAAGAACAAAATATGGAAAAGTGCAATCATTGGCATAATTTTAAAATGTCCTTACCATAACAACTATGATAAGGCAAACTAGATTAAGATGAATAAATATGGAAAAAGAGATAAAAGGTATTATTTCAGATGATATGATTATTTAACCCCAAACTCAAGGTAATATGTACTGGAACTGCCTTTCAAAAGGCAATTTGTCAATACCTACTCAAACAATGTATGTACATTTAGTTTTTAAGGGCCTGCCCAATGGAAATACTCACAGAGTTATTAAGATGTATATTTACAAACACAGTTGACCCTTGAACAACACGGGCTTGAACTGCAAGTCTTTTTTTCAATACAGTTGAACTTCTGTACTTGCAGCTTCTGTATTCACAACCAAAAGCAGATGGAAAATACAGTATTCATGAAACCTGTGGATATGGAGGGCTTTTTGTATAGGTGGATTCTGCAGAGTCAACTGCCAAGACTTGCATATGCATGGATTTTGATATCTTTGGGGGTTCCTGGAGCCAATGTCCCATGGATACTGAGGGATGACTATAAACTCATTCGGGCAAATAAAAAAAAATACAGAAAATACTAGCTAATTATATATATACACACACACACACACACACACACACACGCACACATATATATAGTATGTATATATTGTATGGAATATTATATAGTTTATTAAAACTATGGATTGTATCTCTGTGTATTGATGAGATAGAATCTTCATTATATAGTGATGAAAGATTAAAAAGGGGGACATACATATATATGTAATAGAAGACTGTCATATAACATATATTACATATAATATTCAGCAATCCCCAACCTTTTTGGCACCAGGGACTGGTTTCATGGAAGACAATTTTTCCACAGACGGCAGGGGTATGGGAGTAGGGGGGATTCCAGGGGGAGGCAGACCTCAAGTGGTGATGCCATTGATGGGGAGCAACTGTAAATACAGATGAAGCTTCGCTCCCTCATCTACCCCTCACCTCCTGCTGTGTGGCCTGGTTCCTAACAGGCCATGGACTGTTACCAGTCAGCACCCTGGGAGTTGGGGACCGCAGATACATATAATATATATAATCTGGATTTATTGTTTTATGTTTGATTTAGGTCTATTTACTTTGTAAAAAATAGACTGACAATCACATTACACAAGGATATATTAAAGGTTCACATATTTTTTAAGTGCTTCTATTCCTCAAAGATCTTAGTTCTTAAAAATAGAAAGATTATCAATAATTAGATAAAGTTTTGGATGATGGTAATAGTCCTGTTAAAATTAGAAATATGTAAATATCACAGTCTAGATATGTTTTCATTAAGTATTAAAGTAAAAATAGGGACCAATTCTTAAAATTTTAAGCAGAATATTTGTAGTGATTTTATGAAAACTAGTGCACTAAACTGTTTGCAAGTGACTTTTGGGTGTTATATTATAAATTAAGAATCATACATTTTATAATTCAACCAATGAACAAAATTTTTAATTTATTTGATTTCCCCTCAGAAAATAATTTACCCTAGTTGTTTCTTTGTTGTTTTGTTTTGTTTTGATTTTTTTTAGACAGGATCTCGCTATGTCGCCCAGGATGGTCTCGAACTCCTGGGCTAAGCAATACTCTCACCCCAGCCTCCGGAGTGGCTGGCTTACCCTAGTAGTTTCTAATTCTTATGAAATACTCAGAAAACATTGTTGTCACTATGAAAGTATTTGCCTAATACAAAAATTTGTTTTAATCAATTTTTTTGTTAACACTTTATATATTTTGGCACATTTTATCAAAAGAAGATTATGTTCTCATAGCAAAGAGAACATAATCTTTGTCAATTTTAATGCATCAAATGATAAAATATAATTTTGAATTTAAGCAATCATTAGATAATACAGAGTATCTGTAAATGAATGTTTATATTATTTTTCTTGATAGGCATTCTAGCAAATTTTTCAGAGAAATCATTGAAAATAGCTTTTGCTTCTAAAGCCTCAAACTGTATGGCAAAACTAAGTGACAAACCTTCCAGTTTAATTAAGGAAATAGAAAGCTCAAAATCCTAAACAGATTGGGGTGTGGCTGTGGGTGGAGAGGAGAGAGAGAGCCTAACATCATCTTCAGCAAGGTTTTTAGTTAAGTGTCAGTCTGAGAGAGTCAATTTATAAATGGGAGTATGTTTTCAATGTTATATTCTAACTTTATGGATTCATCTGCATTTTATAAACACATCAAGTCTAAAGAGCTCTAAATTGAACAGTAATCTTATTGTCAAAAACAAAACTAAGGGAGAGGGGACAAGCGTTTTTGTTATTTATCCAACTAAATAGTAAGTTCAAGTTGATATTTTTAAGAATCTCTTTTTCCTCTGACTTCAGTAAGGCAAACCATGTATTTGTTTCATTGCTGTCAAGAACACTTCTCAGAAGATAATTCTCTTGCTCTGGATATAGAACGATGTGTTTTCAATCCTTTGTACAGTTTCCCTAACAACCCAGAATTTATTCTTTTACCTGTCATTCCTAGGATGTAAGTAACCATTTTCTGTAACTACAAAAGGTTTCAGAATGCCTAGAGGGCCAATGGTTAATGTCAATCAGACTATGTAATGGTGTCCATATGTCCAAGGTATTATATGGATAAGAAAATTGAGAAAAGAATTTAAAAAGAAGAAAGGAAGTGATATCAATTATAATAAGTTCAGCAAGCTCTGAGCAGGGAATATATTTTTTATGTTGAAGACAAGTTGAGGCTATGTTAAAGTTATGAAATAAAAGCTGACAGAATTCACTTCAGAAGAGATGGATTGAGGAGACCAGCATATACACCACACACCAAATATTTTATGTTACATGTCGCTTTTCTTAAGATCATTCTGCATATTAAAATCTTTCTTAGAATGTTATGAAATACTCACACAGGAGTTTGGGACAGTAATTCACATATCAGTAAAGATTCTTGTTTTTTTTATTACAGTGAGAGCAAATTCAATTCAAAGTAAAAGAAAAATAAAGAGAGAGGGAGGACTGACTAGCTTATGAACCTGAAAAATTCATGGTTGTATTCGATTTTATCCATGACCACTTATTAAGGGCTCATCCAGGCTCATTTCCGGTATACTTCTGGCCTCGGCCTTCTATGAACTTCGTATCATTGTTAGGCTTCACATGGACGACTGTAAAAATTATAATTTTTTTCCTTATGGTGGCAAGTTGGCTACAGCAGTCTAGCCTTACATCATTAGGTATAAGACAGGCAGAAAAAAGCTCCTGTTTCTCTTCCAGGAGCCCCAGCAAAATGATTGCTTCATACGTCCATCTCTAAATGAACTATGTGGATATGGAGTAAAATTTGGCGCCTCTCAGGCCTTGTTCGAGTTACTTCTTTTGATACTATGGTGAATTCAATTTTAAAAGACTAGGTACTTGGCATAGAGGGTTGTGAATGGTTGATGATACCAGGGTTAAATCAATGTATAGCTGTAAGAAGAGTGAATAGATATTGACAATAACAACAAATACTTGCAATTCAAATATTTAGTTATTCATACCTTCTACCATCCCATTCTATTCATGTGATTGGGACCATGGGCATATTTTGCATGTTGGTTTTCTCATCTATAACCCAAGTGAAGTATTGGAACTGACATTATAAGGTCATTTTGCATATTAAATTAAGATATGGAAATAACTTAAAACAGTGCCTGACACCTAGACAGCATTCAATGCACATTACAAACTTTTACTACTATGATGATTTTGTGAATAAGGTACTATAGAAATCCCCCTTCCACCTCCACCCATAACTTTGATGAAATTATACTTGCTCCCTTTTCATGATGTCTTTAAACATTAAGTCTGTAACATGTGGTCATAATGAGTGCCTGGGGCAACTCTTCTGTGTCATCAACACATGATGACAGCAAGATTCTCATGATAAACTGTCAGGAGACAGAGGGCAACATAGCAAGTCCTATGTACCTGGATGATACATAACTTACATAGACGCTCGTACTATCCCATGTTCTCATTGTTCTGATTGTATGGCCATTAAACACCTTTGAAATAATCTATATTTTTGTAGCAAATGAAAAGAAAAAAGAAATACTGGCTAGTAGGGCATAAAAATGTGAGTACAAGAACTTTGATATATGGTAAAAATAAATATATTGAATCAATACTGGCATTATCATTTATAAACTTTGTATTCTTAAATTATTCAATGACTCTGAAACTTAGTTTCCTCCTCATAATGTTAAAATGATAATATCTACTTTGCATAATTATAACAACAAAGAATACTTTATGAGAATTACCATGTACAGAATCTGGCATAGAGAGCCTGAAACTTAAGAAATTTTGCTGATTATTGATTTTATAAAAATGAGTATTTTTCATTTGATTTGAAGAATAAGATATCAGATTTATTACAAGGTGTTTTCCTAGCATGTGATTCTAGAAATCATGATTGAATGAGTTTACAAATACTTATTTCACACTGAAAGTAAGTATGTTTTTAGCTGAGAAATAAATTATATATTTTTAAAGGCAGGGGCAACATGAATCAAATAAGATACTTTATGTATTTGATATAATGGTCATTTACAATATTTTTTTGATTTTTATGATTTTTCTTTTAAATTAAGGTAAAATTCACATATAGAGAAATTCTATGAATTTTAATAAGTTTATATACCCATATAACCACCAATGCAATCAAGACGTAGACCATTTCCATCCAAAAATTATATTATGGCCACTTTCAGTTGATCACTATGTCCCCAGCCCACACAAAACTACTGTTCTTTTAAGAAATTATTATTTTTTTAACTGACAAAGATTTTCTATATTTATTCTGTACAACACGATGTTTTGAACTATATGTACATTGTGTAATGGCTCCAATAAAGCTAATTGACATATACATTCCCTAAAATACTTAACACATGCATTACCCATCATACTTTGCCATGAGAATGCTAAAAATCCACTGTCTCAATGATTTGCAAGAATATAATATATAGTTATTAACTATAGGAGGAATAAGTACAAAAGATCTACTTTACAGCATAGAAAACACTTTTGATTTCTATCACCTTTTTTTTATTATGTCAATTCTACGGAATTACTAATCAGACTTGATTTGCATGACAGAACCATAGTAACAGATATGTTTCAAGGTTCCCATCAAGATTCCATCAAATACTAACCCAACAGTCTAGAAACAACACAATTTTTCAAAATCCGGGCCTGTGATCATGTTTAGTCAAGCTGTATATTTCTATTTCATATCTACTCCACAGGAAGAAGTAGTGAATATATTCTATTATTCTAACAACTATTTTAACTAAGGAGATCATTTTGTTTTGTCAAAATATGTACCTATATGTTGTCACTAGGTACTTTAAACTACTAGAAGAAATACATTATTTTATAATAAAACAAATTGTATTTGATATGAAGAATAATGAATTATCAATTGCACAATTACTTTCTTGAAAGATGTACTGACTATGAATCTCAAGGTGCAGAGTAACATCAAGAAATTACTTATATTTAATATACTTCGAACCAGAGAAGTAAAGTTTTCAAAATTTTAGTTGATATTGCAAAGTATAAAAACAATTTATTTTGAGTCCTTTAGATAATTATAGATCTTGGACTAAGTTATATGCAAAAATAATCTTTCTTTATAGCATATAAGTAGTCTAGAACTGTCAGGTACAAAGATTTGATATCATACCCATGATCTCCTTCAAATATTTTCTGTTTTCATAATAAATGTCAATCCGGAAAGATATAAGCAACCCTTTATATATTATAATACTAGAATTCAACCCAGGATGCTTTGGGGTAAAGAGAAAAGTACTTGATCTTTTTAGGTGGATGGTAATTAGTTCCTAAAACTAAATCTATGAGGAAGTCTTATTAAAATTGATTCTGAATAATGATCCACACACTTTCATCCCTAGTGTTTGACATGTCTGGCAGAATCTCTGAATTTTGCATTGACCAGGAGACAGTTTCACTCTTTCCATCCTCTAAACCACAGCCTCCTGTCTTCTACTAAGAATTAGTTCAATGCCTTCTCTAAAAAGCTGACAAACCACACATACTCAAAAAGGATCACTAGTATAAAATTGTATTTATTAATTGATAATTCAAATAGAGGCTCAAAGCTCTACAAAGCTAGTTAGTGAGACATAATAAAAATTTCGGGAGTTTTAGATGGAGAACACAAAAATGACAGTTTGTGTAGTGTGTGTGGTAGTTGATGACATACATTTAGATAACAAACTTGAGAGTTTAGTGATCACATAAATTTATGTAGATAATATCTCTTTGTATATATCACACTGGAAATCTTTCCATTACTTATTTGTTATAAAAAATATGTCAGTGAGCCCTTCTCCCCTTCTTTTTTCTCTCCTTTCTATTCTCTTTTCTTTCTTTCTCTTCTTTTCTTGAGTAATTCAGTCCTAAAGCCATTGCATGGGGCAGATAAAGTGGAGAATGAAAGACATGATGACTTGGAACAGGGAGTTAGAGTCAAAGCAGGATAATGATGGAGACTTAATAGCTTAGTCAGAGCATGCGCAGGGATGGGCCAGAACAGGTGTCATAGCCCAAGAAGATTGAGGAAGGAAGTCACAGGGAGAGGTGGCCTGGAGTGGGTGAGTCATAGCCTAAGCAGGACAAAAAAGGCACCTTATAGGAATTCAGTCGTCAATGGAGAAGGGAACGTCACTGGGGGATTGTTCAAATGAGTAAATGTGTTAAGGATAATAGAATCTCGGTATATTGCTTTCAGAGAAAAATGTTATAAATATGAAAAAAGGAAAAAATTAGACTAAAACCTATGATATTGAACTGTAATTGAAGGTACTGGTATGACATAATGGTTTCTATATAAATATATATATACATAAAAGTATGGAAATAAATATATGTATAAATGTCTATAAATGCATGTCTAGTTCTGTTGATTGACATGACGTAGATACAGCGACACCTTAGTGGTAATGATCATATCTAGCACCCAGATCTTGACTTCTAAAGAGCATTAAAAGGAGCAAGGACTCTTCTGAGAGAGGACTTATTCCATGATTGGGAAGGGTAAGTACAAGATGAAGCTGGGACATCTTTTTGTACCAGAGAGCAAACAAGTGGTCAAAGACATATCAAAACAACACAGAAATAGGCTTGAACGTGCTCTCACCAGACAAATCTGGGACAATTTGACCATTAAAGTAAACATTCAATAATGATTTTAACCCATTTAATAACATAGGAACCTATAAATGCCCAAAATAGTTGAAATTTGAATGAGAGCCAGAGTATATCAGATGATAGTGTAATTGGAAAGGACAGGTTAGAGATTTGAAAAGAGGAGAGAAGGCATCTGTTCTGATGAATGGAAGAGTGAATGCAAATTATAAAATTAATTCTCAAATATTATAGAAGCATATTTTAATGCAATATTGACACTATTAATATTTATTGAATACTTTGTGTCAAGATTTGGACTTAATGTTTTATTTTCTATATCATCTTATCCTTATAAAAACTACAGGAGGTTAGACTGATTATTATCTCTCCCCCAACTACAGTTGAGTAAAAGGAGGCATAAAAATTGAAGTGCCTACTTAATATGGCAGAGTTATCTTACTCCATTAGACATTTTGCTTCTCAGTATTGTATTGTTCTCTATCTCAGAAAACATCATTTATAGCTTTTAGCTACACTTTTGTGCTGTATTTGTAAGAACACACTAGCTGAGAGGTACTCTATTTTGTAAATTATCTGCTTTTAGACCTTTCGTTGAATATTGAGAAATATAAATAAGTCTGGGTAAAGAAAATCGGCTTTGTCTAATGTTATCATTATTATAGTAACACCTATTTCTGAGACTTCACTTTTTATAATTCCTGATTTGACTTCCTACATAACTGGTTTGGAGGATTGCAAGGTGATTTATAACACACGTTATTGTATTTGATTCTCCATGAATAACTTAGCACAAGTGTCACTGTTGCTGATAAGAACCTTTTCTATTTTTCTATTGCTTAATCTTTGGAAAAGGAATTTGTGGAATATGCCAAAGAGAAAATACTTTAAAATCTTGAAGGTATATTTTCCTACGCAAAGCATGGCAAAAGCTCTAATTCTTTATACATTGTGGGTAAGAGTAAATAGCTACCTCTACCTAAGGTAAATATATGTATGCTGATATTCTAATGTTCTAGTATGTCTTATAACCTCTTCTGACATATTCTACATGTTAAATGAAACTTTAATCTATTAGAAATATAATTTAAAATTATTTTGTTATGTATTGGCATGTGACCTAGATTTATATACTGTGTTTACCTTTGGTTTGCATAGAAGAACTGAATTCCTAGTAAAGTGGTATTTATTCAAAATGAAAAAAAGGTAATTATAGGTGCAGGAAAAATCCATCTAAATAATAAAGATGGAAAGAATTTCCTCCTGATTGAGGTGACAAGGTTTTAGTCACATTGAGACTGAGTGTATTTCACGCTATTTATTTCTAACAAACTACAAGTGTGAACTTCATGGATAGATGAAGCAGGATTGATCTGGAGGTAATGACAGTTTTGTGTTTATAACATATTCATAACCGAGAAACAAAGGTGAATGGATACTTTGTTAATGCTACAATATTTCACTGTCCCATAGGTATGCTTTAATGCTCTTTTCTTACAAAAAATACTGATTCAGTCTTTTTAGGTAAATGTGTTAGTAAGCATATGAATATGCACTTACATATAAAGTTTAATCTGAGAATAAATGAATGTTATTATATTTCAAAAAATTATTAGACACTTAAGGACATTCCAAATCTCAAAAAGCAAAAGGCTATGATACTCAGATATTCCTCTATATAATAAGAATTGTCTCAAATGTTCATTTAGCTTCTTGTACCTGGAGACATTATTGATCTTCCCAAATGCCTTGCACATTCAGTATTTCTTTCTTTTTTTTTTTTTTTGAGACAGAGTCTCACTGTGTTGCCTGGGCTAGAGTGCCGTAGCATCTTCCTAGCTCACAGCAACCTCTATACTCCTGGGCTCAAGCAATCCTGCCTCAGCCTCTGGAGTAGCCGGGACTACAGGCATGCACCACCATGCCTGGCTAATTTTTTCTATATATTTTTAGTTGTCCAGGTAATTTCTTTCTATTTTTTAGTAGAGACAGGGTCTCTCTCTTGCTCAGTCTGGTCTCGAACTCCTGAGCTGAAACGATCTACCCGCCTCGGCCTCCCAGAGTGCTAGGATTACAGGAGTGAGCCACTGCACCTGGCGCACATTTAGTATTTGCTGCTGGATTTAGAAGGTATAAAAAATAAGCAGGAAAACTTGTTTTCAAAGATGCTCCAGTCGTTTTCTCTCCTGGACATTGAAACAGTGAACAGTGATTTTTCTAATCACATGTATATTTAAGAGTACACATTTCATCCTCTATGTCTCTGTCTTCTCTCACATATAATGTTTCAGTGTTTTCCAAGTATTACCCAATGACAACGGGTAGATATGACCCTCATTTTATAGTTGGGCAAATTTACTCAGAGATAGTAATGGACTTTCTCAATTTTATACCATTGCAGAGTTATGGTGTTTTGGTTCAAACACAGTTTTTCTCACTGTGAGACTGGACTTTGTTGCCAGTGATAAAGACAGATTCAAATACATATGCCTATGTAATTTATTTTGTTGGAATATTTCTATTTTTATAGTAAGGCCACAAGTTTAATAATAAAAGTAAGTTATGTTTTTAGCATCATATATTTTATAAAGTACTTTCCTTTGAAGAGCTGCTTACTATAGCCCCCAAATTAATCATTTTGCCTTTTAACTTTTTTTTGCTTTATGTTTTGACATTAAATTTATGTTCTTCAAAGAATCATATATTTTATAGTATTCAAGATATTAAGATTTCCCAGAGCTAGATTTGGTTGCCTAAAATTGCCTGAGTTCAAGTAATTAGTAAATTGTCCTAAATAATATGCAGCATTATTAATATAACTTAATGGAAAGTAATTTTTAAAACCTCATGTAACTTCTTAAAATTGCAATAATGAAACTAGTATCTAAAGGTCACAATAATGTCATTTTTGGAAAGCATTCATTCAATAATGAATTATGAGTCATATTTTCTCATATGACTGACTATAAAAAATAAAAGCAAAATTATTTTAAACAAAGTTGATTTATGCATTAGTGTTCATCTTATTGTTGACATTTAATTTTTGTAAGTAAATTGATCCTACAATGTCTAATATCCAGAAAAAATTCTCATAAGGCTAAATTACTAGAATGTATTTGTGTATAGTTACCAACATAATAGAAATATTGAGTTGTAAACTTGATTTATGCTAAATTAATGAACTAATAACTTATATTTTATATGTTGAAAGAATAACTACTTAATGTTATAATGATAATAGTAATGGACTAAAAGATCGCTGCGTGCATTCTGAACCATGAATATAATCAATTATTTATGTATTTATGTATATTTTAATCTTTAATTTCATTGTATTATGTTCTGAATCTTCAGGATGACAAGATTAAAATTTTAGTGTAATCTTTTTTGATAAATTATATTGCTTTCTCACTAGGAATATGTCTTTTAAAAACACACTTCTCCCTTTGCAACAAAAATTCCCCAGTTGACTATACAAAGCTTCTTCGATTCCACACCTTAAGTCCTTTCTTCGTTAAAAATGTAATACAATTGTTAAGTTGTATTAAGATTACTACCCAAAGCAACCTATAGGTTCAATGCAATCCCTATGAAAACACCAATGTCATTTTTCACAGAAATAGAAAAAGTAATCCTAAAATTACTATGGAACCAAAAAAGAGCCTAAATAGTCCAAGTAATCCTTAGTGAAAAAAATGAAGCCAGAGTCATCACATTACCTGAAGTCAAAATACATTACAAGGCTCTAATAACTAAATGGCATGGTATTGGCATGAAAACAGACACATAGACCAGTGGAATAGACCAGAGAACCTGTAAATAAATCCATGTACTTACAGCCAACTGATTTTTGACAGTCTTGAAGAACATACGTTGAGGAAAGAATACTCTCTTCAATAAATGGTGCAAGGGAAAATTGGATATCCATATGTAGAAGAATGAAACTAGATCCCTTTCTCTTATCATATACAAAAATAAGCTCCAGATGGATAAAAGACTTAAATGTAGGACCTGAAATTATAAAACTACTAAAAGAAAACAGGAAAAACCCTTCTGTACATTGATCTAGGCAAAGATATAGGCTAAGACATCATAAGCACGTAAAACAAAAACAAAAAGGGATAAATGGAACCATATTAAACTTAAAACCTTCTACAGAGTCAAGGAAACAATCAGAAGAATGAATAGACAACCTGTTGAATGGGAGAAAATATTTTCAAAATATTCATCCAACGAGAGACTAATATCCAGAATATACAAGGAACTCAACAATAACAAAACCAAATAATCCCATTAAGAAGTAGGCGAAAGACATAAATAAACAATTTCCAAAAAAGACATACAAATGGCCAGTAGGTATATGAAAAATGTTCAACATCAGTAATCATCAGGGAAATGCAAATTAAAACCACGAGTTATCATCTTACCTCAATTAGAATAAAATTATTACAAAGACAAAAAGATGCTGGTGAGGATATGGAGAAAAGGGAACTCATACACTGTTTGTGGGAATGCAAATTAGTAGAGCCACTATGAAAAGCAATATGGAGATTTCTCAGAAAACTAAAAATAGAACTACCATGTGATTCAGCAATCATACTACTAGATATTTTTCCAAAGGAAAAGAAATCAGTATATCAAAAAGGTACCTGCACCCCTGTGTTTACTGCAACACTATTCACAACAGCAAAGACATGGAATCATTTTTCCATCAATGAAAAAATGAATAAAGAAAATGCGTTAAATATATGTGCATAATAGAATACTATTCAGCAACAAAAAATAATGAAATCCTGTTATTTCAAGCAACATGGATGGAACTGGAGGTCATTCCGTTATGTGAAATAATCTAGACACGGAAAGAAAAATACTACATGTATTCAACTCATATGTGGGAACTAAAGAACCCAATCTCATGTCGATAGAGAATCAAATGATAGATACTAGAGACTGAGAAGGGTATGTGAGTTGGAAAGGAAATGAAGAGAAGTTGGTTCATCAGTATAAACATACAGTCAGATGGAAGAAATAGGTGATTGGTAGCAGAGTAGGGTGACTGCAGTTAACAACAAAGTATTGTATATTTCAAAATAGCCGGAAGAAAGGACTTAAAATGTTTCCAATACATAGAAATGATAAATAATCAAGGTGATGGACACTCTAAATAACCTGACTTAAACATTCCGTGCATATAACATGTAACATATACCCCATTAATATGTGCAAGTATTATATATCAATAAAAAATAATAAAAATAAAAAAGTAAAAATATTACAAACTATGATCCTACCTTTCAGCCATACAAATCTCCCCTTTACTGCTCTGCCTGTGCTTCTTTCCATAGCATTTATTACTTTATGTCATATCATTAATATATAGTTTGCTCATTTACTGTATTTATTATTTATTTTCTGTCATTTTCCCCCTCTAGCCTCTAGAATCTATTAAAAAGTCTTCCAAGGAATCTTAGTCTACTTCTTGTATCCAAAAAGAACTAAACACATAGTAAACTCTCTAAAAATATTTGTTGAATGGTTGAATGTCAGAAGTTAAATAAAGATTAATACTCACAGTCTTGTGTACTATGCAAAATCTGTTTCATGTATTAAGCTTAATGTAAAATACATCAAAAGATGTTTCATCAAAGTATGAAATCAGTAAGCAAATATTTGTAATCCAAATTATATAGGCAGTAGAAATGTAGTTTGCTTTTACATTTGCGTTAGTTAATTGATTTTAAGTTTGTATATTTTGTCAATATCTGTCACCTTTCAGCATTTAGTATATTTTAAAAAAATGATATATGATAATTAAATTAACATGTTACTATTTGCCCATTATCTTTCATAGAAAGCTTTTACTCTCATACTCCTCCAGTCAATCTTCTATGGTGACAAACATTCTTTTTAAATGTAGGCCTAATTATGTCCTCTATTTCTTAGATTTTTTTCAACAGATTATCATTAAAATCTCATATGCTTGAATATGGTATACAAGCTCCATTACAATGACTTTTCTTACTTTTATAATTCAGTCTCTTTTCAAGTGCTATCAACATGATGTCCAAATGAATTTTCTAGGATGTTTGCATCTAGTCACAACGAGTACCTTGTCTTAGGCTAATGCTCCCATCAAAAGAAAGAAAAAAATGAAAAAGATCTCTTCGAAGTTGTCAGAGAGCTGCTGAGTCAACAAGAATTTGAGGAGTCAGGGTTCCAGAAAGAAGGGAATTACAGAGTATGAGTTGGAATTCTGCAAGCAGCTTTTCTTTCAGGGCATTTATCTTTTCTTGAGGCAAGGCAAGGATGGAGAATATTAGGTAGTCACAGGCATGTAGCTAACAAACCAGCAGAGTTTTGACTGGAGAAACAACAAAAAAAACAAATTTAATACTATCAAGGGAGATAGCTCTTGAGGGGTTCAATATCCCAGGGAAAAGGGAGATGGAGGGGAATTGAGTTCAACAGAAACATTGGGACGCAGTGGAAATTTCTTTTGTGGAGAGAAGTCTAATAATTTTTACACACATCCTATGGCAATTCCAATTCCTTTCCTGTTCAAGTCGTATTTATTTTGCTTTTCACCTGTCCTTCATGGTGCTTTCTTCTCATTGATAGCTGCTCTTACCACTAGGTGTTGCTGTTATATATTCACGCTACTTCACACAAGAGATCTTAGAACTTCCTTTCCAACTGACTAAGTAAATGTTTAAAGAAATACCACTCTAGCTCTATGTGAAAGATTTCTGTTTAATTATATGTTTCTTGTGCTATTAAAGTTAACATTTCAGTCTACTAAGACTAAATATCTCTCTCTAAGGTAGTTGGGTAAAGGAAAATACAAATAAAGACTTTGTGTTAAGCATCAGTTGATTAAATTTGAGAAACTAGACAATAAGTATTTGTTGAAGACAATTAGAGAATTGCAGTGAAAATGAAATCCCTTAGGTGCATATGTTCTGAACTTACCTCCTTGCAGCAAGGGGTGACAGGATATTCTCTCTCTTTCATATTAGTCAAGATAGGAAATTTGAGGTTCTCTTACTATTATACACTTTCATAAAAGTTGTGGTTTATGTCATTAAGGTAGAATGAAACAATGGAATTGAGAGTAATGTACTAGTTTCCTCTTTCACCACTTAAAAATTTATAATTATTATCAGTAATATCATGGCTTTGAAGAACAATGTCAGTGGTAAACTTTGAAAATGAAATGAAGACGATATGTCATTTGCCTTCATGAGGTCTTTAAAACCTTAAAGAAAACATGATAGAGTTAATCATGTTCAAATTTTTTTTATTTTACTTTTTTTTTTATTTCAGGGTATTATGAGGGTACAATTTAAATCCACATTCAATTCAATGAAACCAGAAAACACAAGTAAATAGTCTTTGTCTTCTCTGTCTTGTAGGAAACTGCCCTTATATTTACCAGACCCACTGGGTCAAATGTGAAGGTAAGCCTATGGTTTAATGACAAGTCTATCAGATGAGATCAATAAAGTCGTAATAAACATGTAACCAGAATGAAAGGGCATTTGGCACGTCCTACATAATTGATTTTAAAACTGATTTCAAACTGCATGATCTTTACTTTTGAATTTTGAAAACACAAAGCCATAAACAAAAGTTTTCCATTATTAACACCGAAGTTTCTAATTTGTAGCATAACTCACTGTCATACAATTTTCTCTTTGTTATGCCATAAATTAGAAGAAGCTGAATAAAATGAGTGGTTTCTTAAACAATACAGAAAGATAGCCTGAACTATAATCAATTTTACCTGGATTAGAAGGTACTACTGGCAATTAATGATCATGTAACTTTGAAAATCAATGAGATCTGCCAAAAGAAATTATGGAATTCATGCCATTTTATAATTTAGTTAATTCGGTTCAAGATTATTATGAAAAAGAGCTCAGGCAATTGCAAAAAAAATGATGAAATTATATATGAGCAAGGAGCAGGATTTTGAGAATGCTGCTCCTGATATATGACTTGCTTTCACTAGCAATAGTTTATATTTTTTCTTTATTATTAGAAAAATATAGCATGTGACATTGTTATTATAATTTCAAATATTTCAGAAATAACTGTTCTTAATGAGTCCATCACAATATTTATAATTTATTAAATTTCATTATATTTTCATTTCTATAACAATGTGATAGAGATCAGTTTTCATTTATTAGGTTTACTAAGCATCTTGTCATAATAGCATCATTTTCACAGCATGACTGTTTCCTCTGCATTCAGTGTTCATAAGCACTACTATGGTCTAAGCTAAGTACAGGACTTAATACCATGATGTTTTAAAACTGAAATAGTACATATTACATTCATTCTGACTATAAAACAAAATATAGACATTTATATGTTTTTTGAACTAAGATTTTCCCCATTAGTTAAATGAAAACATTGTTATTTATTTCATTATTTTAATTTCAGATTGAAAACCATGATTTTAGGCTTCTATGTAAAACACCCGATTAAACTGTCGTAAAGAAACTCATATGCCATTAAGCTTACAAATTGAAACTAGTTTATACCAAATGGAAATTTCTTCCAGGTTAGATGTAAAAATCATGAGTTTGTCTCAATTTATCACTTTTCACATAAAATCAAGCATGTGATGCACTTCAGATGCAGATTTTCTTACACCCCTGCACCCTCAATGAACGTGATTCTGTGGAGCTTTTCCAAAATGTATATTTGTGAATGCAGAGATCAAGCTTTTACTTCAAATAGTCAAATAAGCAAGAAAATGTTCCTTGAGCAGGGAGATATTGAGAACCTGGTTTGATAATTGTGTCTTAGGGGGAAAATCTGTTAACTCAAAAATCATAGAAGAAATGCATTTTGAAGTTCATAAAAAGAACTGTAGCATCCGTTCACTTGGTAAAATGATGTTCCACAGAAAATCATAAAAATTTGGAATTAGCAGTACTTTTGTTATTTTTAGCAGCTGAATTTTTTTTATTGAAACATTAGATAGGGTGAAATTAAAGCACATTAAAAGTGGAGCTGCACCAGTTGAAGTTAACGTGAAGAGTACTCTGCTTACTCCTCTGTTTCTACACCAAACCTCACCCATTCCTGTCCTCCACAGTGACCTTCGAGGTGCTTCTTCAAAACAAACTCTAGCCTTCTCTAAAAGCGAGTTTTAAAATCCCTACATTTAAGAAGCTGGATGTCACATTTATATATCAATTCATTTTATGGACATTATTAGTGGACAGTACATTATTAGAATGAACAAGTTTACTGGCTGTATGACTAAGAGCAGAGAGAAAATTAGCACTTATTATTCCTTGATTTGAATCAGACTATTTCAAAATATGTGTGAAAAAAAATTGTGCTGGGTTATGAGGAATAAATGACAGGAACTTCTCTCAAGAAACACACTAAGCTGAAAGCACATTGCAAGGGTAAACAAAGTGCAGGTATGTAATGAAACACAATCAGAAAATTATTTAGTATTAATAATAAAGAAGGAATTATACGGCAGTTGTTTTGAGCTCTTTCTCTTATGTCTTTGTTTTAGGTAAAAGTATTAACATGTCTATAATATAGAGTGAAATGTGATAAGTGCTTTAAATAAGAAAGTAAAAAATATAAAAACTTAGAAGTACGTAAGAGCACTTTTCCAAGTAGACTTATTGGGAAGATATTCATGGATACAGTAATATAATCTGGGCTAAAGAGAACTAAGGAAAAATTAGAGAAAATGGGACATAGGAAAGATATCCCAAGACATCATTGATTATTCTTTTTCTCACCTCTTGAAATATTCCCATAATACACTGCTGTTCACTTTAGATAATAGCATTTCTTAATATTTGCACCACCCCTGTCACCACACATACAGAAAAGCTTAACAATCTTACCATTTCTATGATATTTTCTTTTCTCAATAATTCCTTGAAGTTGATCATATCAAATATTCTGGACACTTGGGTTTTTAAAGCAGAAAATTTTTATGGGGGTGCACTGCTGAAAGAGGTCACAAAGTAGAAGCTCTCAAAGTCCACACCAGGTCTGGTTCTAAGAATGGTAAACCAGGCCGGGCGCTGTGGCTCAAGCCTGTAATCCTAGCACTCTGGGAGGCCGAGGCAGGAGGATCACTTGAGCTCAGGAGTTCCAGACCAGCCTGAGCAAGAACAAGACCCCATCTCTACTAAAAAATAGAAAAATTAGCCTGCTTGTGGAATGGGCTTCTAGTCCCAGCTACTGGGGCAGCTGAGGCAGGAAGATTGCTTGAGCCCATGAGTTTGAGGTTGCAGTGAGCTATGATGACACCACTGCACTCTACATGGGGTGACAGAGCGAAATTGTGTCTCAAAAAAATAAAAAAAAGAATGGTAAACCACTCCAGCCAGAAATGTCCAGGATTGTGGCTCCTCCCACTCCCCCCAAAAAGAAAATAAAAAAACAGTATGAAACGGAAATTACAGATAAATTGGAATCAGCCTCCTTAGTCACTTGTCACTAGAGAGTCACCATTGCAGCTACCAGACTCTCCTAAGTAGGAAAATTGGTTCTTGCTTCAATATTTAGCTTCCAAAAGTCACAGACATAATATTCTCTGGTGACTTAGCCCTGCCTGGTCATTGCAGAGAGGAATCAGTTTGCCTGCAATCTGTTAGTGGAAAATGTTTTAGCCCTTCTTATATCTCTTCAACCTGACCTTTGTAATTTCCTTGTCACTCTCTCACACATATTTACTCAGCCCAGGAGATTCTAAGGCATGACTGATTATACAATGGCTTCACGATGTTGTCCCATACAAGATGTTTTTATGATTAATTGTAAGACACTGGTATAGCAAATAAATAATACAAGTAGCCATGTACACCTGGGGGATGAAAGCTTCTGAAAATAATTTATCCTAGTATACTCCTCTCTGAACTTCTCTAAGGCCTGGAGCATATTTTATTCTTCTCTCTGTTGGCTACATCACCTAGCTCAGGTTCAGGCAAGCAGTGAATAAATATTTGTTTAGTGAATGATTGAAGATTTTTTGAGTAAATATCGAAAATAATAGCTCATTTACTAGTCCATATACTACTAAGGTATTAATTTTTATGTTAGAATTTGTGTTATGAATTAAGGAATACATTTAGTTTTATTTAACAATAAGAATGTTTAGCCAGGAGTGGTGGCGAATGCCTGTAGTCGCAGCTACTTGTGAGGCTGAGGTGGGAGGATCGTTCAAACTCAGGTTCGAAGCTGCAGTGAGTTATGATTGAGCCACTGCACTGCAGTCTGGGCAACAGAGAGAGACCCCATCTCAAAAATAAATGAATAAATAACAAATAAAAATAAGAAATAAGAATGTAGCCTAATTGTGATAAATTATTTTGAGAAACATACTTCATTCAAATTTTCAAAATTTGAATACTTAGCTGGGATGACACAAAAATATTCTTTTAGGAATAGTTGACCAGTTAGGTTTGCTTTCACTTATACCTCTCTCATCACCTTCAGAACATACCCAGGCTAGCCCGCGGGGGAATAAGAGACATGGGGAATGAATTGCCCCATTCACTCCAAGGAAGGCCGCCTAAATCAGCCAACAGCAACGTGACCCCTCAAAGTGTGAATGAGGCAGTCAAGACCCAGACAGCTACACATCCCCAGTTCACATCACATGCTCAGAAAAAAATTGTTTACTGTTTTATGATACTGAAGTTCTGAATTCTACAGAAATTTTGATTTTGCAGCAATTGTGTAGCAATAGTTGATACACTAATTATTTACATATAATTGGTCCAAATAACTTTCTATAGTTTATTTTAGTTGACAGTGCACTGTATTATTATTTTTTTTTTGTCTTCTAATCAAGGGACTAGATATCATCCCCCAGCACACACTCTGGAAGAAAATATGCTCCTACCTAATAGGAAAAAAAAAAAAAAGAAAAGAGTAAGTATTTAATTGTATGGATTACTTATAATCATGAAATTATTTCATAAAAAAGAGCCCATGACAATAACTCTGCATTGAAGAATGTTTTTTTATGAAATTATACTATGAAGGTATAAGTGCTTGGTAGAGTCTATAATGATTTATTTACATGTTCTGTTTCCAGTAATCCCTCAAGTATATAATAATCAGATAAGTTCATAGATTAGTAGTTTGCATTGGGTCCTGTTGAAATAACCTCTGATATTTTAAGCCATTACTGAATTTGGTTTTAGCACATTGGCTAAGTAAAATCAAGCAAAGATACCGGCACACAGCTCTCTGAGAACCATTTTTCAGAGGAACTTGTCAGTTAGTTATTTATGTAGTTACACAACAAAAGACAACTGCTAACACCTATCTTTTCATACACATACACACACAAACACACAAACAAACACACACATGAACACAGTTTGTCTTCTCCTCTATATATGTTTGTCTGGGTAGATGAAGATATATAGATATAAATATGCTGATGTGTATTTATGGGACTTGATGCTTTTTCCAGGGGCATTAGTCAGTTTTGGTAGAAGTCATGACCACCAATCATATCAGAAAAAAATTAATGTCCCATAGGAACTTTTATTTTCTCCCTAGACATGATTTGACAATATTATCCAGTTAATAAACCATCAAAATAGTCAATGATACATTATAAAAAATAATAATGCAAGTGATTTTAATAAATTAGCAATATTAAATTGGCTTAATTCAATGTGATATTGGGTAAAACATTGTGATAGTGTGAAATATATACATATAAAAATATATATATATGTATATATATGAGAAATACATATTTGATCTTCATTCCCCAAATGAAGATTTTTTTCTGGCACAGAGCTTCTAAAACCTTTGTGATTTCCTGAGTGATAAGGGTGAAAGAAACATCTTTTAAAATAATATTTGGTCTTAGTTCCTATTTCCTGACATAAGAACTTCTAAAACCATTGAATTGCCCTTCTAGAAAAGTGACTTTTTGTATACTAATGAGATTTATGGTGGCTGGGGGTCCCTAGATAACTTCAGGATGGGGGCTGGTCACCGGAGAGACAAAGCCTGACTAGAAGGTTAGAACTTTCAGCTTCACCCCCAACCTCTGGGGAATGGAGAGGGGTTAAAGATATACTTAATTTATCAATGATAAATAAACAATTATGCCTATGTAATGGAACCTCCATAAAAACCCTAAACAAAGGGGTTCAGAGAGCTTCTCGATTGATGAACACATCTAGGTGCTGAGAGGGTGGTGCACCCAGAGAGGGTCTGTTAAAAAAAACACTATGAGATCCGCAGAGGCAAAAAGAAGAGCTTTATTTTCTGAAAGCAATCTATAGATTAGGGAGACACAGCCTTTGGGACAAAATGAGAGTGTGCTCCAAGGAGGGGCTGGAGAATTCGAGATTATAAGGGCAAAAATCACATGGCTGCAGAGTGGATCTGGGGATGAAGGAACAGAGCCTTGATTGGATAACCTTTAGGTCTAAAACCACAAGTCTCTCTAGGCTGACTCCAGGTGGTCAGTTGGTGAATTTCTAGCTGCAGTCTATTTCAACATCGATAAGCATGGATAACAGGAACTGGTTTAGCTTGGTTGCAGCAAGAGAAGTCTTGTGACATTTTTGCAACATTTTCCAAGAGTGCAGAGTGTGTGATTGTCCTCTCATCTAGCTGTGGCTGCCTGGTTCTGATTTAGCTTGAGTGTCTCAGTTATCCACAGGGAGTCCATTTTGTCTATAGGTTGGAGCATAATTTATACTCTTCCCCTATACTTTGGCCTATGCATATCTTTGATTTGGCTATTTCTCATTTGTATCTTTTATAATAAACTGGTATATTAGTAAACTGTTTTTCTTGAGTTCTATGACCTATTGTAGCAAATTATCAAACCCAAGGAGGTAGTCATGGGAACCTTCCAATTTATAGTCAATCAATCAGAAATAAGCAAAGCCCAGGAGTTGTGATTGGCATGTAAAGTGGGGGCAGTCTTATGGGACTTACCCAGTAATCCATCGGATCTAATGCTAACTCCAAGTATCTAGTGTCAGAATTAAGCTGAATCTTTGGACATCCAATTGGTGTTCAGTGAATTGGAGAATTGGTTGCCGGTGTGGCAAAAAAATACACATTTGGTGTAAGAAGTGTTCTGTGGGTAGAAAGAGATCACAGCCATAAACATTCACAGAATGTATTTATCATTGCTTGAAACTGGAGCTCACTGATGAAAAAGAATGCAACTAATGTCAATTTTTAATTTTTATTTACTTATTTATTTTTGTGTGTGTGAGGAATTAACAATTTGTTGTATAAGTATAACAAATAGTTGTATTTATTATGCTATTATAATGTATTATATATTATAATATTGTTCTAATTTATTAATAAAATAAACATTTAATCTGCCTGTCCTATATGCAGAATATTTGAAGGTTGCAAAACAGATGCTAAGGGAAAGTTCAAACTTGTGAAGTAATCACACCTAACATATTACCAATGGCTGCTAATCATTGGAATATTGATGTAGAGTGTTGTGATAGTTGGATTGGGCTTATGTACTTGAATCTCCAATCAATGTTAAAATTGTTAAATAATAGTCAAACAAGCAAACATGATATGTTTCTCGATAAAGTACAATGTAAATTAGATAATATTTCCTGTAACACACTCTTTCCAAACATTGAACATGAATCACACTTTTATCTCTATCAGTTTAAAAGCTACATGGGAAGAGAGAAGCATACTAAATGATACTATAAAGATACAACTAACTGTATCCAGAATTTGGAAAATTCCTGGTGGCAAGTGGCATTTTTTTTAGTAAAGTAATGCCACAGGAAAAATTGAAAATGATGAAAGAGATGAGCCTAATACAATGTGTGAATTTTATTTGGATTCAA
>NW_012148175.1:261140-267133 GCF_000956105.1 Propithecus coquereli
ATATTAAAAGTTAATAAATGTAAACAGTGGCATATCATTAAAAAAAGAAAAATAAACCAACATATCAGCCAAGATTAATGGCATTTAAAAGCCTGATTTGGAGCAGATGCAGATTTCTTGTACAAAATTTTTTCATAAATATACCTGTTCCAGTTTGATAAATGGAATGATATTTGAAAGGGATTCAAAAAATCTATTTTAGTGTTTGTAGGTAGTAACATATTAAGCTATTTGTGACAGATAAAACTTACTAATTAAAAAAAAAATCCAAGGAATGATAGACTTCAAACCTTTTCTTAGGTATGTGTTCTAATATTTAATATTTGATTAAGTACCTTTACAATTAGAAGACTGAGACTCTTGGAATAGGTCTTAAAATAAGAGCCCTGTGACCTTGGGCAAACTTGAATCTCAGTCTCCTCCATAGTTATATTGGTATTTATTAGTCTATCATGAATACTAATTGATATAATGTGTGTAGAAGCAGTTTATATATTTCATAACCCATTAAAAAATGATTGGAGGTAATCTGTAGTGGGTAGTAATCTCATTTTAAGACTGAAATTATTTTCTTTTAACTCCTATTTTGCTAGATTGGTAGAAATGTTCTCTGTCATTTGGAATTTTTTCTCTTTTAAGGAGGTCATGTCTAAGTTCCAGGGGCTCATGCAAGGTCAATGACTTGGTGGGGAAGAATACTCATGAGATTTTGGGTGATCATATATACAGGCTAACAATCATTGAGTCCTGGATGCTTTTTCTAGTATTCTGTTGGTTCATGTAGGTCACCATTGAGTTATCTCTCAACTTTAGTCATAAATCCCCTTGAGTCTAGGGCTTTACTGCTCATCCTGTGTTCCATTAGGTCTGGGATTCCCCACCATTTTCTAAAATTCTCTCTCCCATACCACACTTTGGAGTAATTCAAATGTTCTCAAGCTTTGCTAGCACATAGAAATCTGGGGCCTGAGAGATGTGGCAGGAATGTGCTTCTAGATCCACCAAAGTCTGAGATTTCATTACTCTGCACAACACAGGTTTTGTGTTTTCTAGTTTCTTTGTAAGGAAATATTATAGTTTCTTACCTGGATTCCCACTTGTCTATTGCCTACAACTTGGATTTATTTTGTTAGGAATGAGTTAAGGCATGAATTTTAAAGTCAGACTGGGGTTGAATACCTGCACATCCTCTCACCAGACTGGCAGTTGTTTTACCACTACACCTTGCTTTCTTCATTTGATAAATAGGAATGATCACAGAATTTGATATATGTAAATAACCAGAATCTTGCCCAGCACATAATAAGAAGTATACAAATGTTAGTTATCATTACTCCCATAAACTTCCTAGGGTGACTTTGTAAAGCAAAAGTCTGAAGAAATTTGCTTTTCCCTGATCTGTATTTGCACATCTTTTTTCTTAGGTGTGAACCTAGAATGACTTATATGCTGCCAGGAAAGTGGTGAGAAGAGGACCAAGTGAGGAAGAGAAAGGAGTAGAAAAAGAAATATGGCTAATATTTTATTAGTGAGGTGCCAGGTAAAGTTGGTGGAATGTAGTTTACACAGATCATTTATTTCTCTTATGCGTAACAGCGAGAGGTTGCGCAGTCCAGGCTGTCAGGGCAGTGCTCCTCAACAAAGTCTTTTAGGGACGCAGGTTACCATAACATGATTACGTTTTTTTCTTCAAGAACTGTAACTGTCATTCCCTGGGGTATTTCCGTCATCTACATGATTGAAACTGACCCATTTCCTTCTCTATCTTCCACCCCCCCAGGAAGGGTTAATGAAGAAATTCAGGGTAAATGTCCCTGGAAGTTACACACATCTCTTCTAGCTCATCCCAGAGGTTGGGCCTAACTCAATGAACACACTTATCCACAAGAGAAGCTAGAAAATAAAGTCTCTAACTGGGTAGTCATGTGCCCAGATAAAACTTGGAGGGTTCTCATACCAAAAGGTCAAAGAAAAAAAATTATACTGATGGTAGCACTGTTTACTTTAGTATTTTGAAATGTGACTGAACAATAATTATGTTAATTGTTCATTAAATTGTTTGCACATGTGTTTTCTTGTTTGGTACAGAGTGAAGATGACAAGTTCTCATTGTGAAATATTTTCTCATTGATACCATATTGTTTTTGCAACAAATGTGCTTATGAGAAATTTATAAAATTCATATATTTTATTCCAGTGTTGACTCTAAATTGTATTACATTTTAAATATAAATTGTATACATTTGACAATAGCGTATTTCAGAATTATATTCACTCAAAATTTTTCTTCCTATGTTTGGTATTGTTTATTAGGCACCTTGTCCTCTTCTACATATGTCTAGGTGGATTTAAAAATACCTTTGCTTGGGCAACACACGTAACCTAAACATCTGTACCCCCATAATATGCTGAAATAAAAAAAAATAAATAAAAAAATAAAAATACCTTTGCTCAAAAGCAGACATGCCAGCATTTGAGTTCTGGCTTTGAAAATTACTGTGTGACATTTTGATAACATAATGCTCTGAAAAACTTTTCTCACCTTTCGAATAGGATATTGTTATCTCCAGGTGGTTGTGAGAATAAAGTATATTAAAAGAGATTTATTAAGTATGAAATGTTTGATTTCCTTAAGTACTAAGTTTGACAGTTGATATCTCTGATATTTCACTCTGACACTTCTTGTTTTATTTTTATTGTGAAGGTGCATCCTCAGTCTTTCAAACACATGGTTTGTCTTATGATTATCTTTCAAATTTTTAAGAGCAATTTTTGTGAAACCATGCATAAGTCAAAAATTCATGTTATTTTTGAGTATGAGTTCCTTTGTGCAACAAATGCTGTGCAGACAGCTCAAAATATCAACGAAATGTTTGGGAAGGATGTGACTAATGAATGCACTATACAGGGATGGTTTGAGAAGTTCTGTTCTGGTCACTTTCCTCTTGAAATTGAGCCACATGGGTGACCTGAGACCAAGCTGAATGTTGTAGTGGAAACAAAGCCATCTCAATCTATGCATGAATTAGCAGCAAGGTTTGATGTTACTATTCCAACAATACTGGACCATCTGAAACAAATTCTCAAGGTAAAGAAGCTGGATAGATGGGTTCCACATGAATTAAATGAGCTTCAGAAGAGAAATCGTCTTGAAGCTTGCTTTTCTTTGCTGTCACGACTTAAAGGTGAACCATTTCTACACCATATTCTTATGTGTGATGAAAATTGGATGCTTTTTGACAATCTCAAGTGTTCAACACAATGGTTGAATAAAGATGAAGTGCTGAAACACAGTTTAAAATTCAATATTCATCAAAAAAAGCTAATGGTGTCTGTTTGGTGGTCCAATGCTGGTATTATCAACTACAGCCTCATGAAACCTGATCAATCAATTACAGTAGATGTCTACTGAAACCAATTGGATGAAATTATGAGGATGCTTGTGATTATGCAGGTGAGATTGGTCAATAGATACAGGCCAATCCTCTTGCAAGACAACACTCAACTGCATGGCACACAAAGAATGCTGCTGAAACTATAGAGGCTGGATTTGGAAACTCTTCTCACCCATCATATTCACCAGAACTTTCTCCAACTTACTGCCACTTCTTCCAGGCTTTGGACCACTACTTGCAAGGAAAAATATTCAATTATCAACAAGCTGTGGAAAACGCCTTTGGTGATTTCATCACCACTGGCTCTCCAGACTTCTTTGCTGCTGGCATACACAAGCTACTGTTAAGATGGAAAAACTATGTCAATAGCATAGATGCATACTTTAATTGCATGTCTTGTTTGAGATATAGTAAACTAAACTTTTGATTCAAAATTGGACATTTCATATTTAATGACCTAATATATGGAATTTAACTCAGGAGCTAGTAATCAATAAATGCTAATTGTGTTCCTCTTCATCCCTGCCACTATTTGTGGGTTGGGTAGAATTATTTCCATTTTTCAGGGAGGCAACTTAGGAATGGGAAGATTACATGAAACTTCCAGACTGATGAGTCTTCCTGTGTCCCTCTACCAGCAATATCTTAGTGTTCATCACTCTTCATTTCAAATCCTTGGTGAAGACCTTTCCAAACATTTTAATTCTATCAGCTTACTTTTTGTGTCCACATTTCTGAAATCACCAAGGAGTCTCATTTTGTATGTGGATAAGAATGCATGAAGAGAGAGACATTTTTTTGTCTGAAATATTCCATTTCAGGTAATTTCTCCACTCTGTATATAATTTTGCATTTGACTAATCACCATGTCCACTTTCACTATTTACATTTTCTGTCTCTCTTGGCTGTGTCATTTGCTTCAATCCAATGTTTTCTAAAGAATGTGGAGAAACACAGAGATATATTTTTAATTTTGCTGCATGGAACATTATAGCTTAGTATTTTTTCTCTCATGTTTTCGCTTTAGTTTGTCTGTGACCTTAAAGCCTTTGAATGTAAACTTTATCAGACAGAATAGAGAAAACTCAAAGTTGCTACCTACCTTGCCATTTCCTCCTGGCCATGCCTATGATTTTCCTACCTGTCTTCTGGTGATAGATGAATTTATTTTGGTAAAATCCAAACCTATGACCTGGGATGGACCAATTGTTACTCTGAAAATAACTCTCCACCCCAGCCTGTGCTCATTCACTAAGCTAGACCAATTAAAGAAATTTTTGCTATGTTTATTTCTTTTCTTTCTGGAGATGATAAATAAGGCTTTCTTTTTGCCTTGATTGAAAGACTGTAATCCAGAACTGCTTGTAATGATGTTGCAATAGGTGAATATCTTGAAGATAGTCTAACCAAAAATGAAGCACATATCCAGAGAGATAAAGTGGTAAGAAATAGAGAAAACAGAGAGAAAGAGAAAGAGAGAGGAGACAAGACTTCATGTCTTTGGTTCTGTTTATCCTTGATGGAAGCTCAAGCCTTTTGTTTGGAATCAAGAACAGAGAGATTTTAAAATTTTACTTAAGTTTATTTATTTATCTGTTTATATATTTATTTCAAATATACAACATATATATTGTTATGAACTATAGTCACTCTTAAGTTTATGTAAATTGAGGTTTTGTTGCTTTCAAGAGATATCAACTATCATTGAACAAGAATCTCAGTTGAATTCGCATTTTGGATATAAGGAAAAAAATTATTTGGAAAGAATACAAAATCCAACCAGAATTATATTTATTCATTTACTTATTCACCCAGCATTCATTAAACATATTTTTATGCCAGAGAATATGTCTTTCTGAAAATATACCCAAACCAGTTATACAAAGATCACTGCCTGCATAGTGCTCCCAGTATGTCGTAGGTGACCCACAATTATACAAATCATTATAATGGAAGATGGTGCATTCTTTAGGAAACACATGTAAAGTACAAAAAAGACACAGAGCATAGATTGTATAATACTGTCAGTTCCAAGTTACCCCTTGAAAAATTATTCTAATCTTCAAATATTTTATAGTATCATCAACTGAAATGAAAGTACACACATCAGAAAGTTAAATGTATTGCAGATTCTTCATCGATTAATCATTAGCATAGCAAAAGTTAATTTTAAGTATTTAGTATGTCAGTGTGATCCACAAGATAAATAAGTATTACCGACCAATCTCCCTCCTGTGTCACACTGAAATAATGATTGTTGTGGTGTTTCTACTGTTTATGCTAGAGACAGTTGTTTTATGTTGTACTGAGTGTTAAGTGATATTTCTCCTCTTCTTTTGCTCTTTTTGTTATGCTTTGGAATGAAATGGATCAACGACTGACAGATTAATATGATATTTCAGTAAGAAACTACCCTTGGGTGAGTTTACTGAAATCTAATAATCGATTCTGTGTGTGTATACACACACGTGTTACTATCAGCTAACATTTGTAGTGCTTATTCTTTCTTATTTTAGTAATGCTCTTTTTTGACTCTTTCATTTTCCCTTTCTCTCTCTCTGTGAATGAGTATGTGTGTGTATGCACATGTAAGATATA
>NW_012148175.1:268627-270621 GCF_000956105.1 Propithecus coquereli
GGAATAAATTTTATCAAGGATGTAAAAGACCTCTACAAGGAAAACTACAAACCACTGATGAAAGATATTGGAGATGACACAAACAAATGTGAAAACATCCCATGCTCATGGATTGGAAGAATCAATATAGTTAAAATGACCGTATTCCCAAAGCAATCTACAGATTTAATGCAATACCTATCAAAACACTAAAATTATTCTTCATAGAATTAGAAAAAAGCTATCCAAAAATTCATATGGAACCAAAAAAGAGACTGAATTGACAAGGCATTACTGAGCAAAAAGAATGAAACTGGAGGTATCAACATTACCTGACTTCAAAATATATTACAAGGCTAAAGTAACCAAAAGAGCATGGTATTGGTATAAAAATAGACACATCGACAAATGGAATAGAATAAAGAAACCTGAAATAGAGTCACATATTTACAGCCAACTGATCTTCGACAAAGCCAACAAGAACTTACATTGGAGAAAAGACATTTTCTTCAATAAATGGTCCTGAGAAAAATGGATTGCCACATGCAGAAGAATGAAACTGGATCCCTATCTCTTACCATATGCAAAAATCAACTCAAAATGTCCTATAGACTTAAATTTAAGATCTAAAACTATAAAAATACTAGAAGAAAATCTAGAGAAAACTCTTCTAGACATTGTTCTACAATAGGCAAAGACTTTATGACTAAGTCATCAAAAGCACAGGCAACAAAACCAAAAATAGACAAATGGGACTTAATTACACTAAAGAGCTTCTACACAGTGAAGGAAATAATCAACAGAGTAAATAGACAACCTGTTTAATGGTAGAAAATATTGTGGAGTACCCATCTGTCAGGGGACTAATATCCAGAATATGCAAAGAACTCAACAAAAGGAAAGAAAATCTCATTAAAAAGCGGGCAAAGACATGAATAGACATTTCTCAAAAGAAGACATACAAATGGCCAGCACGTATATAAAAAAATGCTCACCGTCACTAATCATCAGCGAAATGCAAATCAATATCACAATGAGATATCAACTCACCCCCATCACAAAAACTAAAATGACAAAAAATAGTCAATATTGGTGAGGATGCAGAGAAAAGGAAACTTTTGTACACTGTTGGTGGAAGTGTAAACAAGTATAGCCACTATAAAAAACAGCATGGATATTCCTAAAAAAACTAAAAATAGAATTACCATTTAATCCAGCAATCCCACTACTGGGTATATACCAAAAGGAAAATAAATCAATATATGAGATGGATATCTGCACTGACATGTTTATTGTATCATTATTCACAATAGCAAAGAAATTGAATTAGCTTAAGTGTCCACCAACAAATGAATGGATAAAGAAAATGTGGAATATATGTAAGATGGAATACTATCTAGCCATAAAAAAGAATCATGTCATTTTCATCAACATGGATAGAATTGGAAGTCATTAAGTAAAAGAAGCAAGGCACAAAAAGGCAAATATTATATGTTCTCACTTGTATGTGGGAGCTAAAAAAATTGAACACATGAAATTATGAAAAAATAGAAAGTGGAAAGATAGATCCTGGGAAGATAGAGTGATGTGGAGAGGGGAGGATAAAGAAAAGTGGGATAAATGGTACAAACAGTAAGTAGAAGGAATAAATTCAATGTTGGATAGCAGAGTAGGGTGCCCATACTTTACAAAAATCTATTGTGCTTGGGTGATGAACACCTTGAATATGCTGACTTTGATCACTGCACATTATATACATGCAACAAAATGTCTCACGTACCCCATAAATTTGCACAAAAAATTTGTATTACAATTTATCTCGAGTATAATATTCAAAAGAGGGAGGAGTGAAGTATTGTTTAGCTGCTGTTTTATTATAATATTTTAGTACTATTTTTTTTTTGTTTGTTTGTTTTTTGTTTTTTGTTTTTTTATTTCAGCATATTATGGGGGTACAGATATTTATGTTACTTATGTTGCCCTTGCCCCCCCCCCAAGTCCGAGTTTCAAATATG
>NW_012148175.1:270671-285195 GCF_000956105.1 Propithecus coquereli
TTAAATTTCAGTAAATTTCAGTAAATAATGTGTTCTCAAGAAATACCCTAAGCTTATGCTTATGATCCGGCAAATATGGGAATCTGTAAGGCAGTTTCACATACTGAGATGGGGAGGATCAGACACAATTGGCACATGAGCAAAGCACCATTTCACAAAGCAACAGTGTCTTACAATATATGCTTTTCTAAGTTCATGTAGCTACAGAAAATAAACAAGTACTTTCTCTTGGCATGAATACATTATTATCAATTCTGAGGAGAAGACAATACAATTTTTTTTCTCTGTATGTGTGTGTACGCTTTAAACACCACCACTATTTTTTGATATTTCAGCCATAAAGAGATTATAACAATGTTCCATCCCATTGAATCTAGATGAGTTTGAGATCTCTTTTACTAATAAAGAGATGCTATATAATTTTTAAGTTATTTCTTAAAATTTCTTGTGGCTTACACCATGTTTGTTGGAATGCTTGCTCTTGAAGTCCTGAGCTTTTTTAGAGGTCCAGCTACTCCGAAGCTGCTCTCATGTAGGGACCATGGCTAGGCAATATGATTGACATTTCCAGGTAAGTCAAGCCTTCCATTCATAAACTCCCATCAAAAATGAGAGGAAACTCATTGGAATGCTCTAGACCAATCCATCAGCTTAATACACTGAGTGACCTTCATTGATGCTTCACGGAGTAGAATTTTCATTCAACCAAAACCTGTTGCAATTCCTGACCCACAAGTTTTGAGATATACTAAAATGATTATTGTTTGAAGCAACTGAGTTTGAAAGCATTTTTCTATGCAACAATAGTTAACTAAAACAGAGTTTGGTACCAGGAATCTGGGTTCTGCCTTAACAAAAAGCTAAAACACGTGTCGTTAGTTTTAAGACCAAGCAGCAGGCAGTAGTCTGATGGGTCTCAAGAAGGCTGTAAGGGAAAGTTTAAGGGAAAACTAGGATAAAATGCGAATTTTTGAAGGGGAAGAAAGTTTGGAAAAATTGTTTGCTTCAGTCATGTGAAAAATGAAATGTATACAACATGAACTAATGGATCTAGGTAGAGATTCCTATGAAGACTATGAAGGGTGTTAACTTTCTTCTTCTGAATGCCTGTGATAAAATATAAGGCAGAGATAAATCAAACAACATCTTGGTATTCATGTGGGAATTTAGAGGAAATATAGAAATTCCAGAATAGTTTTTCCAACCAGTAAGGAGTTCCTCAAAGGAAGGAAGGAGTTTTGCTTCCAGTTACATGTAGAAAGCTACAGCATAATGCCGTTTCCAAACTAATAATGGGATACAGCTGAATAATTGGTATTTATTACTTTTCTTGTATTCAGAGAACTGAGACCAAAAAGTCCACCAAGTGAACTGAATTCCAAATGATGGCAAACTCCTCTGAAGAGAGACAAGATATATAAGAAGTTTTACCATTGGCAGAACTATAAAAAATAAGTAAGAAGGAAACAGCTAAAATTTTAATGAATTTAAAAAAGCAATATGGATTAACAGGTCAGCTTAGGATCCCCATGAGACTCACAGTCAAGGAGAGTCAGTATCACTCAAAAGTGCTTCCACAGTAGTCTTCATTGGGTACTCATGATAAAAACTGGAGGAAGGTGTTAGGAGTGAAGGAAGGAGATTGTATTATTCTGCGTGGGCTGCCATGATAGACTTCCTCTCCGGTGACTTAAACAACAGGTATGTATTTTTGCATCATTCTGGAGACTAGATGTCCAAGGTAAAGGTGTCATCTGTTTGGATCCTGGTGAGGTCTCTTTTCCTGGCTTGAAGACAGCCATCTTTTTATTGAGTCCTCACATGACCTTTCCTCTAGATCTCTAGAGTCTCTTCCTCTTCTTATAAGGATTCTAGTCTTATTAGATTAGAGATCCATCCTTATGATCTCATTTAATTTTAATTATCTCCCTAAAGACCCTAGTTCTAAATATAGTCATACTGCGGGTTAGGCTTTCAACATTAATTTTGAGGGGACACAATTCAGTCTGTAACAGGGATTAACTTCGAAGAAGGAGAAGGAAAATTTCTGGGAGGGGGAAATGTTCAGAAATATTCTATATCTTGGTTGGGGTGCTGGTAACATGACTAGGTGTATTAAATTTTATTGTATGCACATTTTTGTCATCAAAACTGACTTTAATAGAGGGGGTGTGAGCAAAGAACAAATCCAGGGCTCTTTCAGTAAATTGCATTATCAGGAAAAGATCATGGTCATGGATATCACTTTGAAATTCTTTGCTAAAACCTCAAAATGAATTTAGATAGTTCCTCATCCTCGTAGAACATTTCTGAAAGAGAATAACTACAAACTATAAAAATATCTTAAGTGTGCCCCTCAGTCCCTTTTTAAAAAAAAAAAAAAAAGATTTCAGCATATCTTGAGGGTTTTGCCTCCCAGCAAAGGTACCAGCAAGGTACCTTTTATGTACCAGCAAGGTACATAAAAACTTATCTAAAAGATACTTGTGAGTGTGTCTTTTGTCTAATGAAATGAATTTTAAACTGACCCTAAGAAACTCACAAAAACATTATACCATCTTGGTCTCAAAGGGACAGAACATTTTCAAACAATAAAAAGACTGTAGTTCTTCAAAATTTTATGGGATGGAAACAGTATGAGAAAACTATTGCAGACATGAACTGTTTTTAATGGAACAGGAATTGTGGCTCAAATATAAAAACCAAGAGCCCAGAGTGCATTACCAAGGACTCTGAAAAACCGTCCAGGGAATAGAAAAAGGCCCTGTTAAAGAGACTGGCGATACATGCCTAGCTAGATTTCAAAATAGGTCAGGACAAGTGATTGCTATGAGGCTCCGCTATTTCCCCTTTTTCAATAAGGGTATCTAATGTGGCACTTCTGTGCCTGTCTCACCATTGACTGTTTGGCCTATGGAAGGCAATTAACTTGTCTCTTAGTTTACAGGTCTTAGTATCAAGACGAATCATACCTAAGGAACCATACCTGTGGAGCCTAATCTGTACCTAGATTCAGTTTAACTTAAAGAGATCCTGGATTTTGACACTCAGTCTTTTACTATGAAATGAGAGTTTGAGATATCTTGGGAAGTGAGAGTGTATTTTGCGTGTTAGAAAAACATAACTAAGTTGGGGCAGGATTATGGACTGTGATGATTTTAAAACATGCTGCAATATTTTGATGCTGTTTCCATCAATATGTGAGCTCTATGTCTCCTTGACTTGAATCTAAGCAGGTGTAGATGAGTCAAAACTCCACCTCCATTCTCTTAGAGTCCTGACTGGGCCTGAGAATTAACTTGATATAAGATAGATTAACAGGAGAAGAGCATCAAAATTATTTAATACAAGTTTTACAAAACATAGGAGTCTTCATAGGAAATGAAAATCCAAAGAAACAGAGTTAAACGCTATGTACTGAACCAGATAAAGAATAGCAATTTGTTAGATGTGATAAGCAAAGGGTTTGGGTTAGGGTAGTTAATTGAGTAGAGAAATGACCAGAAAGATAAGGGTTAATTTAACAGGGTTTGTTTGTACAGATTTTCCTTGGCTTCAATTTTCTGTCCTTGTTGATAAGAACTTTATCGTATAGGGAGAACATCTTTCGCATGAGAATTTTATCTCCCATTTTTAACAAACAGAATGTAGGTTAGAATGATATTCTCGTACCTGCTGTTTTTTTAAGTGCCTATAATTCAAATGGTCAATATGCCAGAGCCGCATATTTTGGGTGGCATATTCTTAACTCTTACACAGGCTTGTGATTACTTTGACCAACAGAATACAGCAGAAGTGATTTTGAGACTAGAGCATAAATGGCCACGAATCTTCCACCTTGTTCATTAAAACACTTGCTTTCCAAGCCTTGAGGCTCCATAGAAGCCTGAATACCCTGAGGTTCCTGTGGAGAGGAGGCAGGTATAGCCACCATGGCAACAATCCCAGCTTAGCCCAGACTTTGAGTCATAACAAGGAAGGATTCATGCATGTGAATAGAGGTTAATGGAATCCTCTTAGACCCTCCAGACAAGCCCATCCACCAGCAGAATACTATTCAGTAATCTCCATGAACATGAAAGAAAGCAGAAAAGTCACCCAGGCAAACTCTGCCAAATCCTTCATCCACAAAATCATGACACAATAAAATGGTTAGTGTTTTAAGCCACTAAATTTTGGGGTAATAATTTCCCTTGAAATAGTAACAAGAGCATGCTGTTTTAATTATTTTGATTAAGTTGACTATTCTCCTAAATCAATTTATTCTTTTCTCTTTCTCTAGCATTCAAAGAGCAATAAATGGAATAAATTATATTTCCTTAATTGCTGGCACTAGAATTACACTCAAGAAGTGAACCCTTGCTGCCTTCCCCCCTTGCCATTTTTTTTAGGGTATGGTTGTCGTAAAGCAAAACAAAATACTAGATTAGTGCCTGGATAGGAGATAAATTCCCTCTCCCCTAAATCTTGCCAATGGATCTGGCTGCTTTTTTAGATTAAATCTTGTAAATGATAAAGGAAGCAGCTCCAGTGAGAGAGAGAGAGAGAGAGAGAGAGAGAGAGAGAGAGAGAGAATTAGAGATCACAGGAGGAGTTAAGCAAATTTGCTAATAAATATTGTACACTCCTATGAATGACCTTCCCTAAAAACAACATCTGGTAAGCTATACTAAATTCAGTAAGCTATATCAAATATAAGTTTTGAAAACTGAACTAAGTGTCATGCTGTAATCCATATGGTATTGCATAAAGACAACATGATTGAGATAAAACACTGGAGTGATTCCCAACCTTTTCTACAGATTATTGTCACTTGTAGAGCTTTAAAAAAAATCTCTACTTGAAATACACTCCAAATGATTTTGTCCAGTTAATCTGGGGTGTGATTTGAGCATGACTCTCATTTAAATTGCTTCAAAGTGATTATTCTATTGGTAGCCACGTGGACAATCACTGACCTAAAATCCTAGGACTCCAGGATAATTAAAATATTACTTGGGAAGTTAGGAGAAATATGTGAAAAGGATTTGTCTTCTCTTTGTGTGTAACATTGGGAATTTCAAGGCAAACACATTGAAATCTCCAAGTGCAGGAAGTAAAACATTTGACATCTATTTTATGTACATAGTGATCACCATAGTGGTCCATTAACCACATTGCTTCATATTTCTTTTCCACTATCATATTCCATCTGGTTTTTGTTCCTGCACTAGGCCTGCCTTCTGCCTTTACCTGTGTAGCCGAAAAAAGAAAACACTTAGCAAATATGTAACTGCTGCACATTGAAATAGTTTAGCTGAATAGATTGTCTATATAAATATAGGGCTGTTCCATAAACCTTCTATATTGATCTAGAAGATTCTTGGAGGAATTTAGGCTTTGTTCAATAGCTTAAATTTCAGGATTTCCAAGATTTTCTCTTTGTGTGTTCACTAGTCTTAAATATTCAAAATATGTTTATCTTGGAAAAGAAAAATATTCCCAATTGTCATTATATTTAAAGATATTTCAGAAATATATCTAAAATATAGATATATATTGATATCTAAAACTATTGTTATTTTTAAGTTGAATTTCCAAAAGATTTCAATAATAAAAACTATTATGTAATTAATAAAAATGTGTAGACAACATTGATATTGATCTGCTTATAACTGTGTATATTATTTTATGTTTCATCATATTGCTTATCATTTTTTCATTTTATTCAAAAACTTTACTGCTCAACTGAAAGGTTTATTGAAACACAAACATTTACAGTTTACATTTTAGGGATTCACTATTCAATTCATGATGTTCATTGATATGTAACTTATTAATAACTAAACACTAATAATTCCTTCCACATAGGCTTTGGTCCAGAGTAGAAAAAGAATATTCAACAATTTTTTTTTTATAAAAATAAGCCTGCAAATCTTTCACCAAACACATAATTCTATGTATCCAATGATGTTATATGCTAGACAAAAGAAAATCCCATTTTCTAAACACTGTATTCCTGAAATAAGCCTAAAGGATAAGCAATAGTTCCTGTGAAATTCAGGTAATGAAATTAAAATAATGAAATATTCTTTAAAAATACTGTAGACTGTAGAATCACATACTTCTTGAAAGTCATGTTCAAAATTAAGATGAAAATTACTCAGATGAAAAATGACATCTATATGTCCTTAAATATCCTATAACATAATAGAGATTATATTGTATACAGTATTTTGTGGAAAAATGTTTTAAAAACCATTGAGCTAGAGAATAGGTGGGAATGAAAAAATCACTACACGTAGATATATGGACTTTCAAACCATTTTCATTTTATAACTACTATTAAATAGTAATGATATATGTAAGTACTGAGTACTAGGCACATTTCTAAGTAGTTTACACATACTAGTTAATTTCATCCTCAACAAATACAGTGAAATAGATGTTCTAATGTTTAAACGATGCTCTTAATAATATTATCAAATGACTAAAACTGAATCAACATTTCTAATATATGCCTAATTGACTGCGGGGTTTACGAGATTTTGCTTTTATGTTGTTTCTAAAATCTAAATGTGTGTGTGTGTGTGTGCGCACACACATATGTGCATATACATAAAAATGGTTGCATTTATGCTGGTGAGGTTTAAGTGGATCACTGCTATGAGTTTCTTAAATGTATTGGAGAGTTTAAGAACTAAGATGAGCTAAACGTGTATAGGATGTTGTCTTTCTCTCTTCCCCTCCCTCATACATTGTGAATTCACATATTGTATTTATTTAGTGATTACTTTAAATTATTGTCACTGTAATTATTCATTTTTATTCTCCAAATATAACCAATAGGAGCTCTTTCCAGTGGAGATAATGGACTTTTTAAAGTGATTTTATTGGTACTTGAGTATTTTGCAAAACAATATCTACACACAGGTGTATGTATGTATAATTTCCTTAAGAATCTATACTCTAACAGTGTATTCCCACCCCCTTATGGTATTGCTGTCATTCCTTTTATTATCCATATGTTTTAATCAACTAATACGTAATCCATTATTACTATAATATTATTACTTCAGTACCCCCAACAGTTCTCTTTTGGATTAATAAGACAGAAATTGTATTTTATCTACATTTAATCCATCTCTAAGAATCTATTTTTATTTATAGAGATCTAAGTTTCTGAAATATATCATTTTATGTCTCTGTAAAGAAGTTTTACCATTTCTTACAGGACTGCTGGCAATGAATTCCCTAAGTTTTAATTTGAAATGTCTTTATTTCTCCTTTACTATGAAGGATTATTTTACTGATCTAGAATTCCAGGCTCTGGTGGATAGTGAATATCTTCTTTCAACTAAGTAAATCACTTTCAATACTTTCTGCTTTAATCGTTTTTTCTTTTTTTTTTTTTTACAAGAAAACACATTTTGCTTATCACTTCTTCTATTTTACATACTTGTAACGAACTATAAAATACCTCTGTCATCTGCTTTTTTAACTTAGTAATATACCTTAGAAATAAATTCACAATGAACAGCTTCCTTATTTATTTTTGCCACTAATTAGCACTCCCTTGTACACACATATCATAGGTTATCTAACTAGTTACCTATAATGATGTTCAAGTTTCTGGTTGTTTTCAATCTTTGCTATTATGAATTGTGGTATAACAGTACACATGTGCACTAAATCGTTTTATGTTTGTAGAAGTCAATCAATCAAATTCCACTCCATAGAGGTAATATTTTGCAATCTCTTCACAATGCATAAAAATTATTATTTTTCTACAACCTAGCCAATAGAGTATATCATCAGTCTTTTGGACTTTGCCAATCTGATTAGAGATAATTTGATACCACGACGTAGATTTGTTAGGTAGATTGCTAGGGATCTCCGGCCCCTCCTGGGGACAAGGTGAGCAACTGCCACACCTGGGGGAGGAGGGAACACCCCACAAATCTGTCCATCAGAACTTAGCACACAAACTGCAAAAGAATGCAGAGCACTCTCTAGTCCATGGGCCAAGCTGCATAAGTACAACAGAGTCTGGAAAGGGACCTAGAACAGCCAGCTTTCAGAGAGGCTCAGGGGAGATCCCTATGCATAATAAGACTCAGGTCATTTAACTCCCAATTGTCCAATCAAAGTGGTTCCATGGTGAAGTCTGAGCCACGAGGAGGGTCCAATCTAGACACTATAAAACAAGACCCAGACCATAACCAAGGTCTTTATTGTCACAAGGGTCCATTCGTTGTCTGTGGCGGATGTATCTTGCTCTCACTCTGTAAACCTGTATCTCGCTCTTGCTCTATAATCCTATCTTTCTGTCCCCAGTAAACCACGTTTTTGTGCTTACCTTGCTTTCAGTGTATCTGGTCATTCTTTGGCCAAGAGCACACCAAGAACTGACATTTCAGACTGCAATCCAACAATTTCATGTGTTGCTTTTATTGTTGTTGCTAAGTTAAACATAATTCCATGTCCATAAGAACTACTTTTTTTCCTCTTATTCATTGCTTTTTGTCCTTTCTTCCTCCATCAGCTTATTCTTTTTATCTCACTATTTTTCAGAGCATTCTATATACTGGAAATAATTCGTCTGTGACATCAATGGAAAATATTTTGCTTCGGGCCTTCCTTTGCCTGTTGCCTTTTCTACAATTCAGTTTTATTTTTATCTATTTTTAGGTTGCAGAATTTATAAATTTTCTTTTATTGCTTTTGAATTTTAAATAATACAGGAAAAGTAGGTGCATTGTCTGGCATGAGAACGCAAAAGTGGATATATTCATAAGAATTTCCTAATTGATTACTATTTAGGTGTTCATCTTTACCCAATATTGTGCCCCATTAGATCTGAAATAAAATAGTGTACTGAAGGTTTATCAGGAAGTGCTCTCAGGATCAATACTTATTGAAGAAATGGAAAGAGCCAGAATTGGCCAGAGGAATTAGTTGGGCTATGATGCAGTCTTCACAAAGGCTTCTGCCAGTAAACCTGAGGCACTGACCCAGGGATAGCCCTTCAGAGATGTCTTATGTTATGTTGAGTGGGTCAGGGATTTATACTCACACACTGATTGGTCTCTGGATATAGTCTGTTCACCAATAAGGGGGCTTATCCTAGGAAGAGCAGCTCTTTTCAGCCAAGACAATTTTGAGAGAAGGCTAACAACTGGGAATTGGGAGCTGGTAGTAGTCCCAGCAGCTGAGCAAAATGTCTTTAGGCTCTGAAGAGAGAGTTTCTGGATAGTTTCTATATCTTTTTTCTTGTGTATACTATATACTCTCTTGTTCTTTGAAGGTAGCTACTGGATTTTTTTAATGCACATCTGTCAAAAATTATTAATATCATCATTGTAATTGTGGTTATTAACATAATAAAATATTTCACTTTATCTTATTTAATGTTCATTCACCTTGACAGATGTGATGTTTCCAATGTTTGCTTAAGTTTTGTTTAAATTTTCTGGTATATTTTGCTCATTTTTAAATTTTTTAGCCATTTGTAATACTTTGTTTTAGTGTATTTTTGTGTAGAATGCAGAATTGTGTTTTCCTTTGTGAGCCATTTTGAAATTCTTTCTTCTTTTGAAAGGTGACTTGAGCTAATTTACTTTTATTGGTAAAACTCATATTTGTTTTTAGCTCTTATACTATTTAATGTAAAAAATATTGTATATGGTATTTGCCATGTGATTCTTACGATATAACTTGAATTCTTTCACAAAAGAATGTGAAAATTTGCTAAAGTTATTTTGGTATTTGAAATGTTTTCTATTTTTTTCATATGATTACTTTTATACTAAGGTAGTTATTTGATTCTTAAACTTACTTTTTCTGACACAGGCTTTTACTGTATGGTTTATGATTTTTCTATCATTTGGTCATCAGTGTTTCTTTATTTTTTATTGGATATGAAGAATCTTGTTCTACCTTTCTTTATCTCACTCTCTCCTTTTTTTCTGGTTGTGTTAGTATCACTTTGTCAGAGCCTATATAAATCATTTTCACTCTTCTCACTTTTGGTTTCATCTTAAAATGTTTTCACTATCTTTTCATTGACATTTCCTCATTCACCTTTTGATTAAATGTATATTTTTATTTAATAAGAAGGGTTCCTGGAATAGTGTGCCCTGATTTCTTTAGTTGTTTTAATTTCAATATAATTACTAATATATTTGGTGTTTAAATGTATCATATTATTATATATTTTCTGTATATTTAACCTGTCTTATGACCTTTTATCTTTCTTTACTCAGCTTCTTTTTGATTATTTTAACTATTAAGTGTTTCCCCTTATACCCTTTGCTTTTATTCATGTAGCCTTTCACTCTTCTTTTAATGGTTACTCTAGAGATTGAATTATGCATTTTTCTGTTGAATTTGAATTTTAAATAGTGCTTTTACCACTTCCTGGATAATGAGGGACCTTAGAACACTTTAAAATACCCTGCACCCCCTTTCTGACTTATATGTGATTGTTATATGCATTGTAATTACCTCTATGTTATAAACTTCATATACATTTTCATTGCTGTCTTATACAGTTAATATTTTAACAAATTTGCCACTATGTGAAACCCTTACACTACTCATCATTTGTTCTTTATTTTCAAACTGACTTCTACATTAAATTTCCTTCTTACTAAGGAATATTTATTACTTTTAGAGCATGTCTGTGAATTTTCCCCATTTTTATTTTACTGAAAATATCTGTATTTAGATTTCACGTTATTTTGAAAGTTATTTTCTTTAAGACTTTTGGATATAGTTCTACAGACTTTTGGTTTCCATTGTTTCCTTTGAGAAGTCAGCTGTCACTTTATTGATGTTCCCTTGAAGGTCTCCTGGAACCCACCACCCACTGCATCTCCTTCTTTCAGATTGTTGTCTTTGTGTTTTGTTTTCAGCAATTGTCATATAACATTCCTAAGTGCAGTATAGTGGTATTCATCCTCTTTGGGGTTTTTAGAGTTTCTTGATTCTGTGACCAGAAGGTTTGTTTTATTACCATTATTTTGGGAAAATTTTCAGCCACTGTCCTTTTTGAATATGGCTTCTGCCTCATTCTCTTTCCTCTCCATCTGGAACTCAAAGTACAAGCCACTTAAATCTTTTCACACTATTCAATATTTTTCTTCTTTTGTTTATCCATGTGGTATTGATATGTTTTAGAACTATTTTCAGTTTTACTAATATTTTATTCAGTAGTATCTATTAATGTGACCCATTAGATTTGTGATTTCAGTAAATTTTAAGCTCTATAACTTTCCTTTACTGATTGTGAAAATAGTTAATAGTTTTCTGACAAAATTCTTGTTAGCATCTGTTTTTAATTCTTGAAAATAACAAACATAGTTATTTTAAAGCCTGTGTCTGCTTTCTTCACATTTCTTCATGGGACTTATTATAATTTTAATGTGACCAAAAAATTCATCAGTTTGACCAATTTGGGAGAGAAGGGAAGTTGAATGCCCAGAAGAAGTATATAGAGATGACTCAAAGATTTTGTTGCAAAAGGAAAGACAGTAACGTGGTAATAGTTGCAGGGAGAAATGAAGTCATTTTTCTAAATAGCACTTGAATCAAAGAAGGTGTCTCAAGAGAAATTAAATACATACATATATATATATATATATATATATATATATATATATATATATACACCTATATATATATTGAACTAAATGAAAATGAAGACCCAACTGGTCGAAATTTGTGAGGTACAGTGAGACAGTGCCTAGAAAGAAATTTATAGCATCTAATGTATATATAAGAAAAGACAAGAAATCTAAATCCCAAAACCAAAGCTCTCACTTTAGGAAACTAGAGAAAGAAGAAGAATTTAAGCTCAGAGCAAACAGAAGGAAAAACCAGAAACAGAGAAATCAATGAAATTGAAATAATAGTGAAAAACAATAGAAGCAATAGGAAAATATAAAAAATAGAAAAACAATAGAGAATTTTTTTAAAAAATGGAAAAGGAAACTTGTTTCTTTGAAAAAATCTATAAAACTGATAAAATTATAACTAGGCTAAGCAAGAAAAAACAGAGGATACAAATTGCGAATGTCAGGAAAAAGGATGAGTCATCATTAGTGACACAGGGGCATTTAAGTATAATAAGGGAATACTGTGAGAAAATCTGTGCCCATAAATCTGATAACTTAGATGAAGTGAACTAATTTCTTGAAAGATGCAAACTAGCAAAATTTACACAAGGAGAAATAAATAACCTGAATTAGCCTATAATTATTAAAGAAATTGAATCAATAATTAATAACATTTCACGAAAGAAAGCACCAGGTCTAAATGCTTATCTGGTAGAAAAATTGTTTTCCCATGTTTCAACAACTGGATTAATTCATCAATTAATGAGGTAACCAGTAAGGTATTACAACCAGTTCAAAAAACAACTTTTAAAAATACAGATATTTATAGACTGTCAGGAGGGGATGAAATGAATTCATGGAACATTGATCACTATCTACAAAACAATATTTAAATATATTTTCACCAGACACAATTTATTTTTTTCACAGACTAGTATCATTGCTATTACTATCAGTATTCTACAACTTTTAGAGTTTTAAAATTGGCTCAAAGCCAATAAAAGGCAAGGATAATCTGAAGGGTAAAAAAATGGGACATAATCATTTTTGCCCATTTCAATGTCTTTCATAAGTTTTCCTGACACCTGCTAAGAATGGGTTGGGGACTCTTGCAGAAGTTCATATCAGTTATAGAACATAAAGCTATATTTTTTCATGTTTTACAAGCAATGTGTACAGTTCTTAATGGAGAACTTGCCAAGGCCCCTGTCACTGTCTACCATTAACATCGATCTGAATTGTCCCTCACTAGTGCATTGCAGAACGGAAGGTGATGCACCTTCCCAAAACCTGAAGCATTAATGTTCAGGGGCCCTCATGTAGGTCTGCCAGGGTTTGGATTCTGATAAAGTAAGAACACCTCTGTCTAACTTGAGAAGTTAGAAGTTAGAATATCTCTGTCTAATATGAGAAGACCCAAAGCCGTGCTCTGTAGGATCATAGAGTCTTAGAGAACTGACCTTTTGTTTTAATTGGATTGCCCTTTCTCTCAGACTCAAACTTATGATATTGAGGATCAGGCTTAATGGCCATAGAAGTGACAGGAAATGATAAATAGATACAAACTTTCTTTCTCTGACAATCTTGAAAGCCTCCTGTTTGTGATACTATTCCATCCATCCATCCATCCATCTATCTCCCCAACTTTCCAATAATTAATACTAGGACAAGCTAAATAATGATTCTAAATCATTGGGAGAAGCCTAGCACAAAGTAGCAGAAGGTTCCTAAATTCTCTCATCTGATATCTTTCCAGAGAGTTCTGGCTTCCAGTGTAGTGAAGTGGCACTGTCTTGTGGGAGGAGCAGGGTGTTGGAAAGAAAGAAACTCAAAATGGTTAGCTCTCTCCCTCTTCGGGCACCTTATTATCATCTGTGAAATATGGGGATTTACATTCCCAACATTTGATAGGATTATTGTGATAGTTAAGGCTGCACTTAACAAATAATGTACAGACAATGACTGCAAAGTTCTTTTATACACCATGTTATTATTTAGGTAGGTCTCTAAGTCAGACCAATTGCTGGTAATACTTTTTCTTGGACACTGACAATTCTTATTTTATTTCCACACCGGTCATTCACACAAAATTTCATACTTCAATTCTTTCTGACTGTAGTACTAGAATAGTGGTATCTTTCATGTTATTATAACTAATAATGTAATGTTATAATCACTGTAGCTCATTGACAACTGCTTTGGGTTATAATTAATCTAATCTTTTTTTCTATACATTCAATATGAAAGATTTAATATATGTATATATTTTTTTAATATTTATTGAGATATATCTACCAATCATTTAAAGAAGAAATAATATCAATTCTCTACAATCTATCCCAGAGATTAGAAGCAGAAGGAATATTTCCCAATTTATTCTATGAGGCCAGCATCACCCTGGACAAAATGAGATACACATTACAAAAAAGAAAAATTTCAGACCAATATTTCTCATGAACATAGATTCAAAAATCCTAAAAAGTATTAGCAAATTGAATACAAAAGTGTTCCAAATTTTCGAAAGTATATTACTGCATCCAAACTCCAAATTATCTCTTGTCATCAAAAGCAGTTCTTATTGTTCCCACCATAGGTAAATATATATATATATGTCTAAAATAGTACTATGGGATGAGTAAAACAACAAAAATGACAAACGAAACAAAAAATAACATGTATTACCTAGTTTGTGGATGAGTTAAAATACACAATTTTTGCCAAGACTTTGTAAAGAAATTAACTAAGTAAGTTTATGTTCTGTTAAAATAAAAGTCAACTAAATTAATGCTGTTCTATTTGGTTCTATAACAATTCAACAACAAAAATTCATGAACATAAATTATTACAAAACATGACTCAGGGACATAAAATATATAAAATAATTCTCTTAACCTTTTTTTTTTATTTCAGCAAATTATGGGTGTACA
>NW_012148175.1:289124-292505 GCF_000956105.1 Propithecus coquereli
GTGTGTCCATCCCCTTTTACATTACATTTCTGTTCAAGGAAAGAAGTAAGGTGGAAGGGCAATGAAGCTTAGACATAATGCTGAATTTATTTCAGGTTTGTTTTCATTTAGTTAAGAGAGCAAAATCTTTCTGGGAAGTTTCTTCAAGCAATGACATCTACTCCTTAATACATGAATACTGGTAGACAGTTCTTCAGGAATCTCTTACATTTTGCATGTGTGCTGAGGCATCAACAGTATTTTGTTCTGTCTAATCTTTTCAAAAGTATTTATATGGTGAACAGCCTTGGGAGATACAGTATCTCCTTCTAAAAGTTTGTTTGTTGTCCAGTAAAATTAAAATGTTTCCTTCTGGGATAAAGGGCAGGTATATTTGCTTGCAGCACATGATAAAAGGTTGGGGTTTCCTAAGCTCAGGGTCTTTCTTCTGTAATGCAACTTACTGTGTGTGCAGGATTCAGCTGAGTTTTACTGTATTGTCTGTGGAAACTGGAATTTGGGGGATCTAGGAGCATAGACTCCACCATGGCACCCTGGTAACCTGGTATGTCCCTGTATAGGCTGCACAGGCAAGAGTTACCTGCAGCTGATGTAAGTCTTGGCATGATGCCCTGTGATTCTCTTGGAACATGAGATCATGGGAAGTTTGTGTAGAGCTGTTACAAAGCTGTTTTCCACTTGCCTCCTATTCCCCTGGGAGATTATCATGAGACACATTTTCATAACCTCCTGGTTTCTAATGAGGTGTGAGGCTGTCTGTCTCACCTCTTTAGGGTACAGCTATGAGCTCTAAAATTGCTTAGCTAGAGCGTGGCATCAGTTTTTCTCGCAACAAGGTGTCCCAACACTCACATTATATTGTCATGTCATCTCTCCCCTCGGGTTTCAGTGCCTCTCTATATGACAAATGACATTGAAAACAGGCATCTTGCTTTTCTTGGTTTTTGTTCTCTATCTATTTAACAAACAGTCTCAATCTAAAAAGGTCTTCTCCTTTCTTGACGGGCCATATCTGTCAGCCTTGCCTTGGCAAGGAATCAGCACAAGAAAATGACGGTACTCTGGCTACTGCTATTGATGTGAATAGTAACTGTTCTTTGTCTTTGATCCAGAAGAATTTTATCTTCTGCTGGCTTCCATGTAACTGTGGCACACACATTTGTTAGCTTGCAAATAATGTAAAATATTAGGCTTTTCAGAGTCTTTGATAATGACATTGTCAAGAGTCAAACCCCCAGCTGGATGATGACTGGGGAGAAGAGATTGCGTATATGCCTTAGTTTACCAACAAATAGTGTCTACCATTAAAAGCAAAACTGAAAAACATGACAGAGGATATGAGCATAAAAGGCCTAATTTTAATTAGTAATATGCTTAAGATTTGGAATAAAATTCATAACTCTTGCCATAGTCTCTTTGCTTATCTCTTTACCTGACACTTTTTTTTTAATAAAGAAACCCAATTTCAGTTACAAAAATAGTTGACTGTTTTCAGTGAACGAAATCTAGAGGGGATCAGGAAATATGTTACAGAGCATTTAAAAACACTTTGGTTTCTTTCCTCTATGCTTAGGAAGTCATTATCCGCTGAAGTCGGGAGCACTTAAACTGTTTTGAGACTTTAAAATACAGATGTTAAAAAAAGTTATTAGTTTAAAAAAATGATCCTTTTAGGAGTTGAATGTACTTCAGTGCTAATTATAACTTTTAATGATTGTAAAGTGCCCTGGGAGGCTTTAATGAAGAAGACTGCAGGACTACATTTCCACTGTAAATTTTCCTTTCCCATACACAGTGTAAGGATAAGGAAAATGTGTTTGAAAACCCAAAGGACAGAGCTAATTGTGTAAAGTTCACTAAATGTTAACAGTTTCTCAGTGACCCAGGAGTCATGTAAGGGAATTACAGACACATGTTCTGAGAAATCTTTGGCAGTATTAGTTCTCTGGAGTTAAAAAAAAATGGGCTGAGAAAAATTTAAACACTGATAATGCTTGCCTAGCCTATAATAGATGTTACTTAAGTCAAAAATACTGAGAAAAGAAACTATAATTTGCAATTCTATTAGGGGAACTTGCTGATCGTATCTAATTGACTTACTGAAAACTGTGTGGTTTGCCAGCAATATACCTCTAAATTAAAATTGTTCACAAAATCTGAAAAGTCAGGGTCATTGGCACTGTAAGTTACAAGTCACATAATTAGTAGTCAAAGTAATGTTCCCTGAAAACATTATTTCTTATACTGGACTTGAAATGGTTTATCTGAATTGCTGCATAAAATGGTTCATTTGTACTGTATCACTTAACATTTCCTTCTCCAATTTTTTGCTCTCCTGTGGTTGCTGAGGTTCAAGAGGCTAAGTGGTGCCATTTCTCTTAATTGTTGTCAGATGTGAGCATCAGGTTATGGATAAAAGAATAAAGTGTTATTCCCTTTGGAAATAGGGCAAGGCCCCTTTCAAGGTAAGTTATCTCTTCCACAGAATTAAAGGACTTGGCCAAATTAGGTAATTTATCTCCAAAATTGATCACTTCAGGTGAGTTGTGTGTCTTTACTGCTTTCTTTCACCATTAATTCTTAAAATTAGAGATAGAAGGGTTTCGATTTTTTAATGATCATTAGGATTTCCCAAGAAATGTCCTATAGGCTCTTTCCTGTTTTTAATTTTAAATCTGTAAGATTATATGGGTACTTTGGGGAACAAAGGGAACACAATTTATAGATGGGTAAAATAATTTTGATGATAAATGAATCTTCCATGTTCAAATATTTATCTATCCTGTGAATCCTAGCAGAGATTGAAGTCCAGACTGAACAAAATCACTGAAACAAAGGAGGTTATTACTACCAAGGGCTCTTGCTCTTGTTCTTGCAAGAGTTTACAGACATTTTGTCAAGATTCCAAAGCAAACCAACAAATTAGAATATCTAAAGCAATAATACATGAATTGCTACAATTCAAGGAAGACCTAATTTCCGGGAAGTTTCCTAAAGCACATCCAGTGATATCAGGACTCTAATAAGTGAGCTAGACTTATAAATTGATGGGTATAAACAGGTTGCATATTTCATTTTTTACAATTCCTACATTAAGATTTGCCATACTTCAAACAATTAATTTGATAGAATTATTTTTAAAAACATCTAAAGTAATCTTTTGGTAAAATAATAGTGTCGCTCTAAAAGGACTCCATAGAATAATTATACCTACATCACTGAATATGTGCTCCATGATAGACATGGCTTTCCACAAAAAAGAAAAAAAAAGGAAGCAATCAAATGTAATAAAATCCAGGAAGCAGGCATAATAGTAATTTTATGCTATTTAACTTCTCTTTCCTTTTTATTTTCTTTTTCTTTTATTCTTTCCTTTTTTTT
>NW_012148175.1:292555-293449 GCF_000956105.1 Propithecus coquereli
CACGAAACCTTAAGAATTCTAAATGAAGATGTTGGGAAGACCCTTTCAGACATCGGCCTAGGTAAGGAATTCTTGAAGAAGACCCCCAAAGCAATCGCCGCAGCAACAAAAATAAATAAGTGGGATCTAATATCTTAACCTTTTGAATTGAATGATGTACTTAGAAACCAGTAAAAGTTTTTTTTGAAGTGGATGATGAATAAAGAAAGTTTAAAACACCATTATCTTCACAAAAGATTAGCAAGACGTTTTACTATCCAGGGAAACTGAAATTTACCGAGCGTCTATATGGGCCCCAGTAGACATATTTATATTTGTTTTAGTTTAATCTTACAACCAAGTCAATTAGATTATGTTATCCCAAATACTTTAGAAGAGGAAATGGCCTAAGGAGGATTTAAGTATATTTCCTAAAGTCACACAGTTAAGCGAAGGGTGGTAATAATAATTTCAGACTAACAACATCAAATGGGAATCTGGCTCCATTCAACACAGTAGATTTCTAGAAGGTAGATTCACTAAGGTAGCATTCACTCTCAACGACTCAGGGTATACATTTTGTTTTGATTTCAAGTTGTATTGATTAAATATGTTTTCAAATGCAAGCAACAGAGTATTTGGCTTATCTTTGCTTAAGCAAATAGCATCTTTCTCCTGTCTCTGTCTCTCTTGCAAGTTCATTCATGCATGCATGCATGCGCATGCACACACACATGAACATACACATTCATACGAAAACAGGAGAAAGGCAATCTAGTTGAAACTGTTTAAGACTATTTGGGGTAATAGACTGCTATTTTTCTGCCTACCAACATTATTGTGTAGAATCTTCTTGCTTTGGACCCTTGGTCCCTACAGTACATTATACATTACATTCCTTTTTTTATTATTTTA
>NW_012148175.1:301694-306089 GCF_000956105.1 Propithecus coquereli
CTTGAGAAATTGTAAATAAAGCCTAAAATATATTATTCCGACTAAATATAATTGGATCAAATTATTCTGTGATTGTATATTAAAGATATTTATACAGATTAAGGAAAACATTTTTTATCTCTTCACTTTTCTTGGAATTCCTACATGATGGCTATATATCTTGCTTTCATTAGAATTAAATTTTATTTTGAAGATTTTTCAAGGTAAACATGCAGGTAAATCAATGAGGTTTTAGAAAGTTAAGTGATAGATAATCATGGAATGCAAGAAGTAAAACTGTGAAATATTATTTTAGTGATGAAAATTTCAATATGTTCTGAAAACTTCTATTCGGTACCTACTGTACCATATTTGATGATGATGAACATATTGGATTTTTAGAAGGTGATGTAAAATGTATTCTTCCTTTTCTACTCCAAAGTTCATGAAGTTAACTTATGAAGAGCATTCTTCTGATTTTTCTTCATCCCCATATTTTATTCCTTTATCTTCTCACCAATCCCAAAGGTATTTTTTGCTTGTTTGTTTGTTGGGTTTGTTGGTGCATGAGTTTGTGTGGTATTTTTTTTATTGTTGCTTTTGTTAACTTTATTCCACCTTCCCACCTTACAAAGTCAAAAAACGATTTTCTAGGTTCCATCTCAGTTTGGCAAGGAATTTCCTTTCATCTTTTAGAGGTTTAAAATTTTTTTCACATTCCTCAGAAAAGAGCATTTACAAACAAATCTTTTTCTTTGTAATATTCAGCATGTATTTGAGCATAACTTGATGCACTATTAATTTAAAAGACTCCTTTTCTTGGGAAGAAGGCTGAAGGGAGAGATACAGAGACTCAGCCCTATCACACTCAGATGGCTAGTAGAAAACCCTGCTCTCTCTGGAATTCAAATTTAAAGGTAGAAAAATGGAGAGACTTGCTAACCTGCCTAATGTTTTTATTTAATGGGCTGGATTTTGAGAGGCTAAAAATAAAATATAGCTATATTTTCAATATTCATTGCCTTCAAATGCACTCTGATTTTCTATCCTTACCCCTAAGCATATATCAGGGTGATTTCTGTAACGAGAAAAATCTGTGTTTACTTATTAAAAAGTGCAATCCAGTCTAATATAAAGCTAAATATCACATACAATGCCAACAGTTCCCCCTCTCCTCATCTCAAGTCTTTCCTGTGGTTCAGAAATCATGTATAGTGAAGACAAGCTTGGCCTATTCTTTAACATTTCCTTTTTATCTCTTCTCTTCTCTTTGTTATTCAGGGGTCCTGGCTAGGAGAGGACAGAAGAGAAGGGACTACGGCCTTCTTACTTACCTGGTGCTGTTTTAATGATCTCTTTGAATGATACTTGCTGGCCATCAAGCCTGCTGTTGTTGCAGACATTCACATGGTTTCTTCACCACATTTGTGGTTACTTTAGAGACCCTCTACTGTTAAATACTGCACCATTCTCTGACATGAGACATGATCTCTCCCACTGATCTTGTGACACTGCCTCTACTCCCAAATTATGCTCTGGGTGGTATCACACACAGAACTTCTTACTGCTAAAGTTTCTCCACACTGGAAAGATCCTTCTGGATTGAGTCCTTCACAATGACTCAAGCCATCAACTTACATGCAATTCATTTGTTCCATAGAAGGCCACTTATTCTAGTTCTGCTAAATGGTATAAATACAATTAATCCAAATGACAATCAATTTCTTTATTCTATTTTTAGTCTTCACATTTTTCACTCGGTAAGCAAGAACCAGAATCTATTCTCACAATGTCCCAATTTCAGGGTACACGTATTCCTCTGTCCCCAAAAGTCTCTCATCACATGTGGCAGGCTGAATAATGGCCCCCCAAAGATATCTATGTCCTAGTTCTCAGACCCTGTAAATGAGTTACCTTATAGGAAGAAAGGGTTTTGCAAATGTAAGTTAAGAATCTTGAAATGAACAGATTATCCTGGATTATCCAGGTACATCCAATGTCATCACATGGTCCTTATAAGAGGCAAACAGAAGGGTTAGAAAGAGAAGGAGATGTGTCTAGAGCCTCCAGAAGGAATGCTGTTCTGGAGATATCTTGATATTAGTTCTATAAGACTTATCTTAGATTCTGACTTCTAAAATTATAAGAAAATAAATTTATATTGCTTTAAGTCACTAAGTTTGTGGCAATTTGTTACATCAGCAATAGAAACAAATGTATCACATTACATTCAAGAAGTTATGTGGAGATAACAGTTCTATAATTTCCGTAATCTAGCAATGCTATATTTGAGACTGAATTCTAAGGCTTTTCTTCTTGCAAACAACCTATGTATCTACATTTTGTGAAAGAGAAGAGAAGAGTTAAAGTATTCCCTGTTCTTGTAAACATTATCAGTGAATTTCTTTCTAAATTTCTGGTCTCCTTTTAAGAAGTTTGACAGAGCAACAAAGATGCAGGTTCCGATTTCAGTTTTTCCATTCCTTGCTAATTCCTGCATATATGTGTCTAGGACTTCTCAGTAATCTTGGGATATACATAAATCATGTCCCCAGTAGCAAATCAATGGCACACTCAAGACTTTTCAAGAAGAGTTTAATAAGACTGTTGGCAAAGATGTGGACAGAGTGGAGGGATCATAAAGGATGGTTTATTATCCCAGGCTAATGAAACCCTAGGGCTCTGAAAAACAAGAAGAGGAAACATTTATCAGAAACTAGAGAAGGAAGTTAATAGACAGCCCCCTATAAGGGAGGTTGTGAACTTCCCTTGAAGACTGGAGTCACTCTGAGGTGAACCACAGAGACAGGACCAGAGGAATAAATCACCCAACCTCACTCTATTTCCTTCTGTATCTGCTAGTGTGCCCCCTTGGCCACAACCAAACAGAAGCCATAGGACAAGAGAATCCAATGTGTTTCACATGGGGTAGAGAGAAGAATGGAGAAAGATGGAGATGGTTGGGGGAAGAAATGATAGATATCCAACACAGAGTGATTACGAGCACTTTTTTCTAAGCTTTTGGCTTTTGTTCAAAATTCTGGAAAGTAGGAAAAATACAATTCAACAACATGTAACAAATAATTACACAAAATAGGAAATGTTATAATAGAAATATAAATAAGTCCCTAAGGAAACATAAAAGGGAAAAAAATTAACTCCATTTGGAGACTCAGGGTAGGTCTTTTTAGAATGGAAAACACCTGTCATTTGCAGTGATTTTTAAGGATGAGTAGGTATACCTCAAATGAATCATGAGAAGAGGATCGTTTTATAGAGGAGAGTTTCTATTAGCCTTTGTGACTAAAACAGAAAACTAAAATAGTACAGAGCTTGAATTTTCATTTAATTCTTGATGTTTCTGTGTCCAAATAAAGTCATATTTTATTTTATTTATCCTTGTAGTCTGATTCCATTGCTGATATTCGAATGCTGAACACTTTTTGATCCCACTCTTCCCCCTTGCCTTCTGGCCCTGTATATGAACAAACAGATAAAAACGCCTGTTTGCTCCCTCCCTCCTCTGAACTGGTGAAGAAAACTTCACCCCACAAATTCTTCACTCGGCCCCTCCCCACTCCATGTAAGAACCAGATACTTGCCATTCCCTTTGATCAAGCCATTTCAGATCAGCTTGGGTAACTGCCCACCTGTCCCCAGAAAGCTGCAATACATAAGTAAGAAATCTTTTCATACCTCATTTGTGCATGCATAATGTCAGTCTGGATGTCTAATTTAATTTAGGATGGGGTAGGGATGGCTCTCACACTCTGTGGACAACCACAAGATACACACATTCAGCATAAACAATACTGTGGAGAAGAACTGACTTAAAATCTTACCTTCAAAAAGACAAGTAATAAATTTTAAGTTAGTATGCCTACATAAAAGACAATCATTAAAGAATAATTGGGACCTTGTTGTTCATCTTTAGGGCATGCAAGGGAGACTGAAAGACGTTCTTTCACCATTGCATTGAGAATCAAAATTATCATTCCACTTATTCATTCGATGTTTCCAAATATCAAATGCTTAATCAGCCTTCTTATATCTGGGATCTTTCCCTTATACCAGGCTATCCCACCCACTTGCTCCCCAGCCCTTCCAAGTTCTGAATTAGGTGCCAGAAATATTGTCATTTTATCGTGTTTTCAACAGAGTAGTTAATAATTCAAATTCTTTGCTAAAGCTGCTCACATTCCCTCTGCTAATTGCTCACTGGTTTTGTGATAAGGTCAAGCTCATTGATTCCTAAATAATGTGCTGACTGACACTTGGATGAAACGTTAAGGAAGGGGGTTAGGAGTTGTATATATGTAGACTTCCCTCTAAAACAAACAAACAAACAAACAAAATAAAAACAACTCTAAGAATTTTGACAGCTATAAACTTATGCACAGTAGTTTCCTTCCTCTG
>NW_012148175.1:306674-387697 GCF_000956105.1 Propithecus coquereli
TGGTGTCAGCCTAGCTCACAGCAACCTCAAACTCCTGGGCTCAAGTGATCCTCCTGCCTCAGCCTCCCAAGTAGCTGGGACTACAGGAATGTGCCACCATCCCAGCTATTTTTTTTCTATATATTTTTAGTTGTCCACCTAATTTCTCTCTATTTTTAGTAGAGACGGCGTTTCGCTCTTGCTCAGGCTGGTCTTGAACTCCTGAGCTCAAACAATCCACCCACCTCGGCCTTCCAGAGTGCTAGGTTCCCATTCTTTTTTGTATTAGATGATGATACTCAGTTCTCTTCATTGGCAAGCAATGAGATACAGAAAATATTATGAATATGGCTTATGAATCTGAGAAAATGAGCATATAGCTTAGAGAGTAATAATGGACGTCTCACATAAATCCCATTGCCCTACATATAGGTCAAAGATATGAATAAGAAAATCAGAAAAAATGTACTCCATGACAGCCAAAGAAAAAGGATTAAATCTTGAGGACAGTTAGTACTACACAAGAAGCACACAATATCTGCAGAATATTTATGCAATATGTGTTCAAATATAAAAATATTTGTTAATGGTAGCAAAGGGATTTTTAGAATTTTTGAATAGTATGTTTAAATGATGAATACGAATTGAAACGATCTGTTCACTTGTTTATATGAATTAGTATAAGGGTAATAAATATTGTAAAAACCTAACACATCCTTATTTAAATAGTTCAAATAGTAATTCCCCATATTTTAGGAACTTTCATCTCATCTCTAATTTATAGTGATACCTAATACTTGTTAGGGATCCTATTAGCTTTTCCTGTTTGACAAAATTGAAGTGAATAAAAATATTTCAGTAATTTAACAAGTTCCCTTTATGTAATTAAAGATATCTTAGTGGGTCCCAATACATGATTTAATAATATATCAAAACACTGAAAGCCCAATGATGAAATTATTTCCCTTCCTGTTTTATTTCAAATATTATTTTTCAAGTCACCAGTTTTGCTTTGTTTTTGTTTTGCTTTTTCAAACTCCCCTATTTGTGCTGACACAACAACTCTAAAGGTGACCTTTATAGACAGTGGCGTAAAGAAAGTAAAATATCAGGAAGTTTAAAAATTCAACAGAGCAGAGAACAATCTATTAATTTTCTCAGAAAAGCCAAACAACAACAGCAAACCTTAGTGAGGGAAGTTTTCCTTTTAGGAGCCCATTAGAAATCCCTTTTGTGCTGATCAGCCTTTTCTAACTCACTGGCAGCCTTCTTAAATTAATCTGATACAGTATCTGTCAAGCTTTTTAGAATGAAAATTATCATGTGATGGCAAAGAAAAATCATGGATTCTAAAATCATGAATTATACTTTCTAAAATATTGGGTTTATGTATATATAAATATATGGAATTTTATCTTATTAATGCAGACTATAAACTGGCTTAATGTACTGCCATTGCTTTTTTTATGGCCTTTGTCATGAAACTGCCGTCTACTGGGATGAATGCCTCATATACTTGGGCAGTTAAATAGATGGGCTGCTTCATCTTGACCTTTGAAGAGTCTATATTGAGTTGGGGGCTCATTTCACTGCTTTTACCATTTACAACTCTGTCTTCCAATTGCAAGGGTGTTCCAAATGTTTTCTAATCAAGCATGCACCTTTACTAAAAGGTCAGCATACTAAAATGCTATATGTCAGGGATTAAAATTATGATTCAACTCTCCCATGCAAGAAAGTCTAATTAGAAATGCACTATATTCATTCTCTGGGGTCAAAGTTGGCCATGAATATCACGGCACTACATTAAGTACTCACACTCACACACTCAGTAGGCAATACACTCTCTAAACTTTTGTTGACAATATCATTCCTCTTAATAGTTTGTACATTTCTTCATGGACTTTGAAATGCCCTTTCAGATGGTTCTTCAAAGCGTCTTTACTGAAAGGCTCAGAAATCAAAGCCAAAAGACCATTATGCTATTTTGTGAGTCAACTCAGGAGCTTATTTCTCCAAAGAAATGTACCATTTTCCCACTGTACTCAATTCCGGAACACAACAACAAAAATGACAACAGCAAAAACTTAGGCTAGAAGCAAAGAAGAGCAAGGACACAGCTTTACCAGGAGATTGATCAAAACATAATCCTGAAGCAAGCTGTGTAAAGGAAACATTCAGAAATCATAATGACAACAGTGCTAAACAGAAGGAGCAGCTTACTACACAGCATAGGAAATAATAGATTTATTTATAGCTACTGACTTTGTATGAACTTCATTTTTCTCACTTAAGATTATATTTAGGAGATTATTCTATAAAGTACATATAGATCTGCCATATTCTTATCACTCATAAAATATTTTTTATATAGCTGCACCACAATTTGTATAGCCTCACCCTATGGACATGTATGTTAATTCAGCCTTTCACTGCTATTTTAAAAAATAAGAGTAAATGTTGTGTGTGTGTGTGTGTGTGTGGGCGTGTGTGTGTACACAAACATATTTGCTTACATGTGCCTATACTTGTGTAAAAATATTTACAGAAGTAGACATACTATCTCAAGAGCCATATAATTTCAAAATAATGACAAATTTCCTTACAATGATGTTGAAACAATTTAGGTTTCCATCGATAATTAATAAAAGTACCCATTTCCCCTACCTTGGCCACTAATGTCTACTTTTATCTATTTGATTTTTGTCAATATTTTATAAGAAAATTGTTCACTGACTATTCATAATACATACATACATATGTGCATGTGTGTGCACAGGCTCACTGTACATTGTCCATTATATAAAAACAAATTTGAGTTTTCATAAAAAACTATGCATCATCTATAGTGTACCTTTCTGGGTTATCAGATTCTATTCCTGTTTGTAAACTTTGAGCTATTGTGCAACTTTTTATCAGTCTTGGTAAGTGAGAGATATATAAATTCTGTCCGGTCTGCTAATGATTTAATTGGCTTGCCACTCCCCAAAGTCAGTTTTGTCTCCATAGCAATTCATCTCAATATTATTTTACTCCACATAAATTTGTGTTCTTTTGAATTTTCCTTTGAACCACTTAAAATATCTGCTTGGTTCTTTTATACCATTCAGTAAAACAAATTTTTAGCATAGTTTATTTTTATATCTGTATGTGATTCATGATTTTATCTTTTTGAAAATTTCTTTTAACAATATATTGATATATAGATATGCCATGTTGTATATGTATGTACGTATAAACATGTATCATACATATCACACCAACCTGTCTCTATCTCTTGAATTTCCCATATTTCAATCACTTGTGTCAAAAAAAAATTGTACCAGGTGGAATTAAACAAGTAAAGGAGACTTTATTGAAAACTATTGCAATAGAACTGGAAATGCTCACAATAGGGTAGAGAGATAGAACTCAACTTCACCAAAACAAAAGGTGGGAGCATTTTTAAGTGATGGGATGAGCTAGTGGAAAAGTACTGGAACACACTAGAGAATAGGTTGGTCTATGTGATTAGGTCACCTGTGTTTGTTAATTGGTGATTAGGCACCTACCCCTCCCAGAGACTGGGAGAAAAGACCTTAACTTTCTTGATTACATTACAAAGGGATGGCCCCAAGATTTTTTTTTTTTTTTGAGACAGAGTGTCACTCTCTTGCTGGCTAGAGTGCAGTGGCGTCAGCCTAGCTCACAGCAACCTCGAACTTCTGGGCTCAGCCTCCCAGGTAGCTGGAACTATAGGCACCTGCCACCATGCCCAGCTAATTTTTTCTATTTTGAGTTGTTTGGCTAATTTCTTTCTACTTATAGTAGAGACAGGGTCTCATTCTTGCTCAGGCTGGTCTCGAACTGCTGAGCTCAAGCAATCCTCCCACCTCGGCCTCCCAGAGTACTAGGATTACAGGCGTGAGCCATCGTGTCCGGCCGGTCCCAAGATTTTTGAGGAAGTCATTTCTGGGTTGTGAAACTGACAAAAGGCTAGAAGATGAACACTTAGGTATCAAAGGGGCAGAGAAAGATTTTACAGTTGCAAGTTTTATATAGTAAAGGGAGGTCTGGGGGCTAGATTCAGGAAGAAACCTGTATAAATTTTAGTCAAGCTGAGGGGAACATTAAGGCCATCTTGGCCATTCACTTAGTATCACACAGCAAGCTGATAATAGAATTTTAATTCTGAAATAGCCTGCTGAACTCTTTCAATCTTGACCCCCGTTGTTGACATTTGTCATTCCTTTTTACCACCCAGCATCTGACCTCCATTTCTGTGTTTGCAATTCTGCGTCTCCTATCATCAAAACCGATAATGTAAATGGCTCCATAAACCAGAAAACCTTTTTTATAGTTTTTTTGGTAGTTCTCTTATGTTTCAAGTTCCCAGGGCAGTAGGATTTACTGTCCAGAAATTTATAACCTTCTGTTGCCTTTTTGAGTTTCTTTGTCAGAAACAGCAGAACCTCCTTGCAGCCATGAGATAACTACAGAGCCTTACACTACCTGTTTGTCCGGAGAAGAAAAGATAAGTGACATCCCACCACAGATTGTGCCCAAGGACCCACTGAGCAGCCTGCTCCCCACATCCCACCTGCACACAAGACTGAAAGAATGACCAATATTAACCCCTAGCTCATTAAACTGCTAAAATCCCTGCCCTAGGAGGGACTTATCTGCCACTTTTTGATCATGGAATGTATGTACTAGCATGATTGCTCACTGTGCTTGTGTGCCCTGCACTCCAGCCCAAACATGTAATGATGCTCACTCCCCTCATGCATTATCCATTTCAACTCCAGAAAAATCCCTGACCCTGTGGTCAGGGAGACAGAGTTGAGGCAGTCCCTTTCTCCCACTTGCCGATTGATGTGTCCCCTGCAATAAATCCTTTCTTCCTTGACAATCCTGGTTGTCTCAGTAATTGGTTTTCTGTGTGGTGAGCAACAGAGAATCACCCTTGTGAGTTCGTTAGCAATAATACCAAGTCTTCACTCCCCCAGCCTTCAGCCTTCCATGGTTGTAAAGCTTAGTACATTATGAATGGCCTACAAATCAGTTATGCCCATCCTGTGATCTAAATCACAACTTAGATGGACAAGCAAGGGATTTCTAGAATTCATCTTAAGACGCAACGATGGCAGGAGCCACGTCTACCTGCAAGTGGGTATGGCAACTGAAGACTGGCTGAGTCCCTGTCTGGGAGATTGTGCAAGTTGGCAGGAGTATATTCAAAGGTGATTTCATGTTATTTTAGCATTTATCCTAGCCTCCAAAGTTGGTTCTTTGGATCTTCTGAGTATTGGTGAGCCATTTATTTCCTTTAATATTTAATGCGTTCCTTTTATGTTTAATTTAGCTAGAATATGTTTCCAATATTTGCAATTATGAAGCCAACACTGTTCTACTTAGCAACTGTCTCCACCACAAAAAGAATGATAAAGCCTTACTCTTTAAGAAGGAAAAAAATGTCTATACAGCCTCCCTTATACATCATTACCTTAAGAGATGTAAATCTATACACATGTGCATTTTAAGTTAATTTCTCATTTTATTTAACACATTCAGTTTTTATAATTATTTTAACTGGGTATTTTTAATGCAATTTTAAAATAATACTTTTATAGGTAACTCCTATAACTATACTTACTAAGAAAATAAAATAATACCAGTGTAACAATTTTAATAGTTAGTGTTTTATTTTCTAGTCTATAAGTTCCTTCAATTTTCAAAATAAAAAGAGCACAAGATATTTTTATCGGAAACAACTTGTTCACAATGTTGGATCTTGGCAGGTGAATGCTTCCAGTGAAAATTTTATAAGCAAGTTTCAAAGTTGTAAATATGGGCAATGCTTCTGATGACTCAGCCATTTAGCAGTTACTTGATTTCCTAAAAAGCCAATAGAGAGACTATTTGAAAGGAAAGCATCTCTTTGAAGCATAATTCTATTTTAATTACCTAAGGACCTGAGAGGCTTCAAAACATTGACCCTTCTATGTTATGCTAGCCTGAAGTCTGTGACATTTATAAGCGCTTCTCTTTGCAACATTTGCTTTTTGTTATTGTTGAAATTTTTAGATTTTTATAAAATTTTCATAAAATAGACATAACATAAAAATTACCATTTTAACCATTTGTAAAAGTATAGAGTTCACTGACATGAAGTAGTCTGTTAGTATCTGTAGGGATGGGTTCCAGGGCCCCCACAGACACTAAAATCTAGACATAATCAAGTCCCGGAGCTGGCCCTGCAGCACTCATGGACAAGAAAAGTCGGCTCTCCATGTACATGGATTTCACATCTGTGAATACTGCATTTTTGATCAGCTTTCATTGCAGATGCAAAATCTTCCATTATGAAGGGATAACAGTATTTATTGAAAAAAAATCACATATAAGTGGACCTAGACAGTTCAAACCCATATTGTTCAAAGATTAGCTGTACAACCATATTGTTGTACAATTATCACAACCATCCACCTCAAGAACTTTTCATCTTGTAAAACTTAAACTCTGTACCCATTAAACAATAATTCCCGATTCCTTCCTCGCTTTAGCCCCCGATACCACCATTCTACTTTCTGTCACTCTGAATTTGACTACTCTACCTTATATAAATAGTGAAATCTTATAAAAAGTAACATATAAATAGAATTATATAGCATTTGCCCTTTTGTAATTGGCTTATTTCACTTAGCACAATGTCTTCAATATTCATCCATGCTGTAGCATGTGTCAAAATTTTATACTTATTTAAGTTTGAATAATATCCCATTCTATGTGTATATCACATTTTATTTTTTCACTTATCTCTTGATGGACACTTGAGTTGCTTCTGCCTATTGTCAATTGTGAATAATGCTGCTGTAAACATGGGTATACAGATATTTGTTCATTTATCTGCCTTCAATTCCTTTAAGTATATACCCAGAAGTGAAATTGCTGGATCATATAGTAAGTCTATATTTAATTTTTTAAGGAACTACCTTACAATTTTCTATAGTCACTAATCTATTTTACAATCCCATCAGCAGTATACCAGGATTCCTTTCTCTATACCCTGACCAACATTTGTTCTTTTATTTTCTTTCTTTTTTTTCTCTTTAATTTTTTTCTATTTCAGAATATTACTGGGGTACAAACATTTTGGTTACATACAATGCCTTTGCCTCACCCACGCCAGGGTCACAAGCTTGCCCTCTCCCCATGCATTGTGCACCACATCCATTAGTTGTGGGTTAATAACATCCATCCTATTTGGTATGTTGATGGAAAAACCCAAACTCTGTGAAATAATTTATAGAGTTTTATTCTAAGCTGAATGTGTGTGACCATGGCCTGGGGAACAAGATCTCAAGAAGTCTTAAGAAAATACTTGCAAAGCGGCCAAATTACAGTTTGGTTCTATACATTCATGGAGACAGGAATTACAGGTAAAACCATAAATTAATACATAGTTCAGCCTGAAAAGATGGGGCTTCTCAAAGTGGAGTCTTATAAATCGTAAGTGGGTTTGGGCGATTCCCTAGCTGACAACTGGTCGAAAGAGTTGAGCTTTGTCTAAAAACCTGGAGTCGGAAATAGATGTTTGCATTAAAATAGGAATCTGCTAGGAGGTTTGAGTTAAGATAAGGGGGTCTTCTATCTGTCATGTGACGTTGTACAGGAATCAGGTTGGAAAGTGAACCACACTATGCTGGATTAATAAAATCTTATTACTGAGACTCATTATTCCTCTTAGAAAGGAATTTGGGGGAAAAAATTGGTCAGAGTTTAGTCGTAAAGTATGAAATGGTATCTCATTGTGATTTTATTTGCATTTCCCTAATAATTAGTGATACTGAGCATCTTTTCATGTGTTTATAGAACATTTATACATCTTCTTTGGAGAAATAGCTATTCAAGTCTTCTGGTAATTTTTTAATAAGGTTGGGTTTTTGTTGTCGTTGCTGTTGCTAAGTATTAGAAGTTCACTGTATATTCTAGATATGGATCCCTAATCAGTTATGCAATTTAGCAATATTTTATCCCGTTCTGTGAGTTGACTTCTTATTTTGTTGATAGTGTCTTTTGATGCACAAAAGTTTTTAGTTTGATGAAGTCGAGTTTGTCTAATTTTGCTTTTATAGCTTGTCCTTTTGATGTCACATCCTAGAAATCATTAGCAAATCCAATGTCATGAAGCTTTATGTTCTCTCTCCTTTAAGAAGTTTTTAGTTTTAGCTCTTCAGTTTAGGTCTTTGACCCAATTTGAATTAATTTGTGATGATGGTGTTAGATAAAAGTCCAACTCAATTCTTTCGCATTTGGAAATTCAGCCTTTCCAGTTTTATTTGGTGAAAAGACTACGCTTTCCCCCCATTTAATGGTCTTGGCACCCTTGCTGAAGATCATTTGATGATATATGCAAGGATACATTTCTGGCTGTTTGATCTCTTCTATTAGTGTTGAGAAAAGAAAAGAACTTTTTTTCTGAGAAATACAAGTCCTTTCAATTACTAGGCCAAGAGAGACTTTCGAATGAGGCCCAATCATGCCTTACTCTGCCCTTTGAGGAATGTATTTTTCTCTTGAAACTATTTCCACAAGAAGATATAAATTAACCAAATATTGTCACAGTGGACACTATAACCCACACCCTGTAGCTTAGCGATGTATAGCTAATCACTAATCAATGTTATTTCTGTAAACCTATGCAAAGCAACTTTACATCAGCCCATTCCCTATCCCCCTTTTTTTGCCTTTAAAAATCCACTTGTAACTACTGCTAATTGGAGTGTATATTCAGGGCAACTTGAATCTATACTCCCGGGTTGCAACCCTCAAGGTTGGCCCAAATAAATTCTCTAATTACATAATTTTGCCCAAGATTTTTCCTTTTAGGTTGACAGTGTTCACGGCTGTCTTTATGCCTGTACCATGCTGTTCTGATAATTGTAGCTCTGAAGTCAATTTTGAAATCAGGAATAGTGAATCTTCCAGCTTTCATTGTTCTTTTTCAAAATTGTTTTGTCCATTTAGGATCATTTGAGAGTCTTAATAAATTTTAGAATGCATATTTTTATTTCCATAAAAAAGTCATGATTTTGAAAGAGATTGTATTAAATCTATAGATCACTTGGGGGTAGTACTGACATCTTCACATTATTAAATCTTTCAATCAATGAACATGGAATATCTTTCCATTTATTTATGTATTTCTTAATTTAGCATTGTTTTGCAGTTTTCATTTTACAAGTCTTTCATAATGCTGGTTAAGTTATAAGTTAGTAACATAGCATTTTATTCTTGATGATATTATAAATGGGATTATTTAAAAAGGGTATTTTATTTACTTTAAGGATTAGCTTCAAGAAATTCTGTCATAACAAAGTGTCATGGAGTAAATAGCAGAATTGGAAATATAACTGAGACTGTCCTCAAGTCTAGTTTATTTTGTTACATTTTAATATGACAGCTTGCAATACTACTAATTTTACATACAAGAAAATGAGAAAATGGTAGTTGATATACAAATATTGAAAAACAATTCTTAGTTTATCATCAAGAGGACACTCATTTTATAAAGTGCTCAAAAATTCTGTTAATTTGATGCAAAGAACCATACAAGAGAATTTCAATAATTCTACTGTCAAATTGGGGGACTTGGCTCAAACAGGATAAATGACCTAGCCAAATTCATGCTATATATTATAAAACCAGAATACATGTAGACGTTTACCAATTTCTGTATTTAGTACATGTTTCTATTATTCATTTGCCCCTCTGATGCAGCATTTGAAATTAGAGACATAATTTAAAAGCTAAAATCCAAGCTTTCTAATTTTGAAATCTCTATGTCCCTATTGAGAAAAATCTAACATTTCCGATTGATATACTCAGGAATTGTTGCATTCCTGCTTTGAGATTTTACTAATTATTACTGGCATGCAAACAATTAATGCTACTGCATATTTTCAACATCACAATATAATTGATTTTATTTATCTCTGTACCCAAATTTATAATAGCTCAGTAAGACTTTTGAAAGTAAAATTTTTAAAACCTCCCAGAACCCATCAGTGAGTAATGAAATAGGTTGTAACAGTAATTTTAAAAAATAAATGCATGTTATTTGTCATCTATCAAATTGTCAACTCTGTAACTGATCATATGTCATGTTTGAAGTTGTTTGGTAAGAGTTTTTCCTCAGTGAGACTGGTTAAAAATTAAATTGATCCAAACTTTGCTAATATTAATGTGACAAAATGACACAAAGACCTCCGTGAAATCCATATGCTCTATTACAAAATATAGAAATAATGAAGAAAGTGCTTTCATGAATTGCCTATTGAAGAAAATATATTGACTCTTTTTTTAAAATAGCATATTGAAAACTAAAAATTTGAAATAGAATATTATACAATTATTAAAAACTATGATGTTGAAAAAAATGGCAGGGAAATGTTAAAAATATGATCGAGTGAAAAAATCAAGACAAATATTACATAAGTATATCATCCTACTTTGTAAAATAAACTAAAGCAAATATACCATATTCTAGAAACACACACACACACACACACACACACACACATACACATCCTAAAGGGATAGACCTTAAAGATATATATTTTTTTCCCTTCTTCCTCACATTAGGAGAAAAATGGAAGATACATTCAAAAATATAAATGTTGATTGCCTTTGCATATTAGGATTAGAGTTCATTTAATTTTTAAGTCAATTTTCTATGTTTTAGAAATTTGAACAATCATATCCTACATGCAGATCTAAAAATTTTATATTAATATATTTTGTAAGTGAATCTTTTATATTTAAATCTTTCAAATTACCATTACCTCAGTATATCAGAAAATCTGTTCATATATTATGCATAATCACCTTACAGGAGGTTTTGTCCCAAATCAATAAAATGTATATTTTCATAATGGACACGTTTACTTTCTGCCAATCTAAAACACAAAATAGCAAATCTTTAGATTCTCTCTCCTCCAAATTATTTCTATTATACTTCAATGGTTTTATTTAGGGCTAGTTTTCTCATTGGCAATGCCTCTTTTCGAACTTAATTGTTAAGAAATATGCAGGAATTGTGCTCTTTATTTTTCATGTTGAATACTTTTGTTGATATTTAATAATTTGCTGATTGTGGTTTTTCTCTGTGGAGAGTGTATTAAGATTTCCCCAAAGGGCTCTAACAGCAGGTTTCTGTGCCATCCCATGCAGAGTAGAACTTCTGAAAATTTAATAAGAGCTGATTAGCCTCAAACTGTAGTAAGTTTCCTTCTTTTCCCTAAATACTTTTTAAAAGTTTTTTTTTTAAATATAATTAATTATCTTGCCTCATGTTGTATTTAAATTTAGGAACACATTAAGAAAAAAATTAAGTATTTTAGGCACCACAGTGTATGGGGAGAGAGGAGATAGAACATAGATTAATTAGAGACAACTAAGTTATTCTTAAAAAAATACAATCCTTGGATATCATTGAATAAGGGAGGCCTCATTCAGGTGGGGTCCTTTACTCAAAAGACAAAGAGAACACTGAATGTCAAAGTGATGATTGCATGCTGGATTCTGAATTAACTGGCATCCTTGAAGCCTAAAGTAAATGTCTAAAATTTTGTCATTGTGTGCAGACCAAAACTCTTCACAAAATCCTAGTATGTGAGAGCAGGATGGGAGCTCAGGCACCATGTATTTCAAATACCTTGTCTAATAGATATGGAAACTGAAGTTCAAGAAAATAACCGTGTTCTTTAGTGGTAGTGTTATGAGAAAAAAGTTTTATTTACAATTTAACTTTGAAGATTAATGATAAATCTAAATAAGCAATTTATGAACATGGTCATTGTTGTCTCCAAGGAATTTTAGCTGACTTTACACAACTGAGATACAGGTAGTTGTAACAACACTTGTTATTTAGTCCAATTCTAGCTCAGCTTCCTACTTAAAGGCACAGTATATATGATTGCTTGTGCTTGAGAAAATGAGCAGAAATCCGGGCAGCTTTTGAGAGACCAAATATACACAGCGACAATGGCCAAACCATATGTGGTAAGAGAACTCTGACCCATAATCAGCAGCAAACGATTGAGAATACCAAACCACAAACTCTGTAGTAACCGACCCCAAAACGGTCTACTGGCTTCCTTAATTTTTCTTCTTCCTGCCAATTTAGGACCAACCAGAGAAAATCAAATATGATTCCCTAATGAATCACATGGAATATCTGCTTCTGGTTCATCCACCTCCAGCATCCCTAACCAACAACCTTCAATCAGAGTATAACAGAGCCTTCCCCTTTTTTCTACTATAAAGCTTTTACACTCCCTTTCCTGCCTTCGAGTCTCTCCCAAATGCAAATCATGGTGGCTGACTCTCTTGCTATAGCTGGCTCTGAATAAATAGCCTCTGCTTAGTCTCATTTGGGTGGTTTTTACTTATTTACACAATATATTTAAATGACCAGATAACTGATTGCTCAATTCCGACCAATGGTGAGAGGTAAAGGTAATGCTATTAATAATGACATGTAACCTGAGAGTTTCTGCATAAACTTCTATGGTGGATCTGATCTAGGAAAAACAACCAGAGGCAGGAAGCAAATCCACGTTGTGCTTGATTAGATGGGATTAAAGAAGGAAGCAGATAAATGTCAGGTTTTTGGGAGCGGGACAATTTGGGGCCTTGCCAAGGAAAGAGCTTCCCTTGGAGTCAGGTCTCTTTTATACGCACACCTTTTCTATTTGACATTCCTGTGAGTGTGTGTCTTCTGCGCACACATGTGACCTTTGTGCCTCTCTCCTCTGCAAATGCACATGTATTGCCTGCACAAGTCTCTTCAATTCTTTCTTCTTGGTATCTCTCCTCCTTTCCCTCTTTCACCTAGACCATCCCTTCACAATTTTTCCTTTCTACCTCTTCCTAGCCCTCTTTGCTTAATGACATTATGCATACTTTAAAAACAATCAGCTGTTTTTGTTGACTAAAATTCAACACTTTATTATGAAATTAAAATTTATTTGTCAAATATTTTATTAACAACAATATTAATTTTTAATCAACAATAAATGTTTGCATTTTTTGTTTTTGTAAATATGGAGTCAGATAGAGTCCAATTAAATAATGAAAGTGAGAGAAAGAAGAAGAGAAATGAAGAGAAAATAACTTTCTGTCCTATGAAATGGTAACACAAACAACATTTGGTGTGTGTGTGTGTGTAAAAATTGCCCACTTTCCATCTGTGCTTTGAATCCATGATAACGGTATATTTCTATAGACATACCTTAGAGATATTGTGGGTTCCGTTCCAGACAACTGCAATAAAATGAATACTGCAATAAAGCAAACCATACACACTTTTTGGTTTCCCACTACATATAAAAGTTATGTTTCCACTACAGTGTACTCTATTATGTATTCAATAGAATTATGTCTAAGAAAACAATGCACATACCTTAATTAAAAATATTTTATTGCTAAAATATACTAATGATCGTCTGAGTTTTCATCAAGTGGTAACCTTTTTGCTCGTGGAAGGTCTTACCTTAATGTTAATAGCTTTTGGCTCATTTCTGAAGGTTGGGGTGGCTGTGGAAATTTCTTAAGATAAGACAAAATGATGCTTGCTATGTCAATTGACTCTTCCTTTCAAAAAAGATTTTTCTGTAGCATCTGATTCTGATTGATAGCATTTTACTCACAGACAAACATCTTTCAAAATGAAGTCAATAATTTCAAACACGGCCCCTGCTTTAACAACCAAGTTTACAAAATATTCTCAATCTTTTTTCAACATTTCAACAGTGTTCACTGCATCTTCACCAGTAATAGATTTCATTTCAAGAAATTAATTTCCTTGCTTATCCATAAAAAGCACTTCCTCATCTATTCAAGTTTTATCATGAGATTGCAGCAATAAAATCATATCTTTAGGCTCCACTTCTAATTCTAGTTCTCTTACTACCTGTACTACCTATGCATTTACTTCTTCCACTGAAGTCTTGAACTCATAAAAATTATCAGTGAGTATTGGAATCAACTTCTTCCAAACTCCTGTTAATATTGATATTTTAGCCTCCTCTCATGAATGAAAAATGTTCTTAATGGCAACTAGAATGGCAAATCATTTCCAGAAGGTTTTCCATTTACTTTGCCCATATCCATCAGAGGAATCACTATTTATGGCAGCTAAAGCCTTACAAAATGTATTTCTTAAATAACAAGACTTGAAAGTCAAAATTATTCTTTGACCCATGCACTGCAGAGTGGATGCTATAGGAGCAGGTAAAAAAAACAATATAAAATCTCCTTATCCATCTCCATCACAGCTCTTGGGTGACCTGGTGCATTGTCAATGAACAGTAATATTTTGAAAGGAATCTTTTTTCCTGAGGAGGTCTCAACAGTGGGCTTAAAATATTCAGTAAACCATACTGCAAACAGATGTTCTGTCATCCAGGCTTTATTGTTCCATTTATAGAGCACAGACAGAGTAGTTTGGTATAATTTTTAAGTTCCCTAGGATTTTCAGAACCGTAAGTGTTGGCTTCAACAGCATTAGCCTCTAACAAGAGAGTCAGCCTATCCTTTGACACTTTGAAGCCAGGCCTTGACTTCTCCTCTGTAGCTATGAAAGTCCTAGATGGCATTTTCTTCCAATATAAGGCTGTTTGATTTACAATGAAAATCTATTGTTTAGTGTATCCACCTACATCACTATCTCAGTTAGATCTTCTGGATAAGTTGCTGCAGCTTTTATATCAGCACTTGCTGCTTCACCTCGTACTTTTATGTTATGGACATGGTTTCGTTCCTCAAACCTCATGAAACAACCTACACCAGCTTCAAACTTTTCTTTTGCAGCTTCCTCACCTCTCTCAGCCTTCAGAGAACTGAAGAGTTAGGGCCTTGTTCTGGATTAGGTTTTGGCTTAAGGAAATGTTGTGGCTGGTTTGATCTGTCAAGACCACTCAGATTTTCTCCATATCAACAACAAGCCTGTTCCGCTTTCTTGTCATTTGTGTGATCACCAGAGTAGCACTTTTAGTTTCTTTCGAGGGCTTTTCCTTTGCATTTACAGCTTGGCTAACTGTTTGGTGCAAGAGGCCTAGCTTTAGGCCTTCTCCGTGCCTTCTTCACTAAGCTTAATCATTTCTAGCTTTTGATTTAAGTGAGAGAAGTGCAAATCTCCCCTTCATTTGAATGCTTAGAGGCCATTGTAGAGTTACTAATTGGCCTAATTTCAACACTGTTGTGTCTCAGGGAATAGGAAGGCCTGAAGAGAGGGACAGAGACAGAGGGATAGCCGATCAATGGAGCAGTCAGAGCACATATATCAATTAAGTTCTCTGTCTTAGATGGAAGGGGTGTATTGTGGCCCAAAACAATTATAATTGTAATATAAAAAAATCACAGATCACCAAACATATATAATAATAATGAAATAATTTGAAATATTATAAGAATTACCAAAATGTGACACAGAGACAGGAAGTGAACATGTGCTGTTGGAAAAATGGTCCCCACAGACTTGATTCAAGCATAGTTGCCACAAACTTGTAAAAAATGCAATAGTGCAGGTCCTCAAATAAAGTCATTTTATTTAATATTATTTTAATTATAACATTGATGAGGAAAAAAATATCAATTCCCGGGCAGGGCCACTGTCTGTGTGGAGTATGCAGGTTCTCACCATGTCTGTCTGAGTTTTCTCTGGGTGCTCCGGTTTCCTCCCACATCCCGAAGGCGTGCATGTTAGGTGAATAGGCATGTCTACGTGGTCCAAGTCTGAGCGTGTGTGTGTGTGTGTGTGTGTGTGTGTGTGTGTGCGCGCGCCCTGCAATGAGATGGGGTCCTGTCCAGGGTCGGTTCCCACCATGTGTCCTGAGCTGCAGGGATAGATCTACCTTCAACCCTCAACTGGAATAGGCAGGTTGGAAAATGAATGAATAAATGAATACCAATTATTGTAAAATAAAAATGTATGACATATATGATAATCATACAACTGCACAACAAACAAGGCAGCCTGAAAGCACTCCACAAACCCGACATAACTGTTATTGTTTGTTTTTGAATTGGGTGGAGCTAGGAGTGCTCCATAAAATTTTGACTTTGCTTTAATTCCTTGATTTAATCCACCACCACTACGACAATTGCCATTCACTGCTTTGCCAAAAATGGGATAAATAATTATCTTACTTGTGATGAATCTTTCTTAAATGTATATATGGCCTATGTTTATTTCAATGTTTAATATTAGGAGTGTTTTATGTCTTTATTAAGCAGTTAAGTGATGTTTTTGAGACCAGAGATATTTCATAAGAACATAATTCTTGTTTCCATCAATTAGCCTTTGGGATAATTGGTTTTGTTATATGTCATTTTGCTTAAAGTCACAGTTTCCAAGAACCTACAGACAATGTTAACTGAGGATTTACTGTAACTGCGAAACGCAGCAAAGTGAAATGCAATAGAATGAGGTATGTCTGTATTCTTTTGCTTTGTTTTACTTTCTATAATTCTTTTAGAATATGTTGAAGAAAGAAATGGACAAATATCTGTACTCCTATTCATGTGAATCTTCTCCCACACCTTGTGATAATGAAATACTAGCTGTACATTATTTCTGGCTATAGCACATGCTTGAGTTAGTGAAAAGATTACAATGTAAATAACACATTCCTATTAGCTTCTGTGTAGTCTTCTTTCATATAAAGGCATCAGCACATTCTGGCATTCTAATTAGTTAGAAAGCTGAGGTTTCCAAAAGCAATGGGATCGGCAGGAGAAACTTCCCAGATTTGGTTTTTCCAGATATAACTTCCCTTAATTAATTACCATCTACCAAAGCAATAAAATGTTGGTAAATGGTAAAAATGAAATGATTAAGCATAGAATGACCCTGTAGTGATGCCATTGAATCAGGAACTTTTTGCAGTCTAACTCACTCAAGATTTGCAGTTTATTTTATCATTTTAAAAACAAGAAGTGTTTACCCCTCCAAGACATTGCAGTCTTCAGAACAAGTTATCAAGGGATACATATAAAATAGCTATCGGCAAACAGCGATTCTATGTTTTGCCTCTTTAATGTTTCAAAACATCAATATATCTGTCAGAAATAAAAGTCAGCTTTCAAATACGTCTTTTCTGTGTTAAGTTAGTTACTATTGAAAATGGCAGATCTTCCCTATGTATTTTCATTGCTAGCACAGATGACATAATCTTTGAAGCTCTAATTGGATTGTGAGTGGACTTCCCAAAAGGAAATTGTTTTTCATAGTACCAAGCAATATTCAAAAAGAGGAAAAATTGACACTTCATGGTCATTTTATTTCTCAAAGCTTTCATAACATTATTAAGAATGTAGTTATACTATGCTCCAGCATAATGGCAGGATAATGGCAGCATAATTCTTGCTAAATAAAGGAAATTACCAATTTATCTTAAACATTAATAGCAAAATACTACAGGGCAATCCCTGTCAGGCACTTGCCTTGGGCAGGAGTATCCTTCATAATTTTCATTGTACTGCAAAGATCTGAACCCTGATATGTTTCTTCAGCAGAAATTTTGGAAAAGTACAAGTAATTCCTAATCTATTATGTATTGATTTGGGGGTTATACAGAAATCTGCAAAATTCTGCACCGAGTCTTCAATTACTACAAAGCTGCTATTTCCATATTTAGCACCAAGCATATATTGTAAGAACCCTGAATTATGTCAAACTTTTTGATTCATTTTTCTTATGGGTTCCCTGAAATATTTTAAAATAAAAAAAAAACTTTGAAAATTACAGTTTAGAGAATGCAGTGGATGCCAGATTTTTAATCTCTTCTGCAATCTGGCAAAACTCCCACAATATGGAATTGCTTTTGTAGCCAATACTTAAGGCATTTTGGACCAACTTTCACTTTAAATCATACCATGAGTAAATCACATCAGCTTTCCAAAAGGATTCAACTAATTCAAGGTCAGGAAACCATGGTATTTACTGTCTGATATACCGTGGTCCAGTACACTGCCAGGCACACGGTTGTGGGTGAATTGAATGAGAATTTAACATGCAATGCTTAATCTCACACTCCCTGCTCCACCCTCCAGGGAGATTTAAAATTCTGTAATAAGATTTGGAAGGATCCTAGCGGATCTCTAAATGGACTCAGGCTACATATATTTTGTGAAGCAAGTGACATTGATTTTTAATAAAAGATATGACCTTTCTTCTCTAATGTACCTGAGATCGTTTAAGATTTTTATCCTCAAAAGAGACAGATATACTTCAAGAAGATATTTGTTTCAGCCTGTTTCAAAAATGAAACCTTGCCCTCAAATGGATGTCTTCACTGCTCTGAGTTCATACATACGCTTTTCTGAGAATGTAATTTGATAAAATTTTGTTTTTGTGACTCATTGAATACTATAAATAGCTAAAAGAGTTTCTTAAAATATATAACTTTTAATAGGAGTCGAAAGCTCCACATTTTATTCTTAAAATAAGAAAATTTTTGAAAAGTATAGCTTAACACTGCTTCATTTGACCAGTCTTAAAAGAAAGTATAGCTTAAAAGTAGAGTTTTTAAAGAATGAGTTTACTTTTTCACCCATTTTATTTTGCAATCCAGAATTTTGAAAATATGTATGTATAGATCATTCTATAAAAATAGATGCAATTTTATTCTCTGTATGTTTTATTCTTTTATGTAATTATATAAAAATAATATCTATTTATTTATTGCTTAGAACAAGAAATTTTAAAAAATTATGGCTTAAAGGCAGTGTTTAAAATATAACATCATTCTTTTCACCTATTTTATTACCCAGAGTTAAGAAACTATATTAATATACATGCATAGATTATTCTATGATGTGTGTGTATATATATATATTTCAAGTATTAGTATGTACTTATGTAAAACATTTATAAGTTGAACTGGATATTTAAGCAGAAGGCATTTAACCGCTTTTGTAGATTATACTAAATAACCAAAACATCTTTTATTCCCAAAATTGATAAAGAATAAGTAATATAATTTATGGTATAAAAATAATAAGAAAAGACAGGCACTTTGCTTTATACATACACTGTGTATGTATATTTATAGTCTTTAAAACAAATTCACATCACAAACCAGTTGAAAACATTAGATAACATGACTTAACAATTATTAGAGAAAGCAGCAATCAGCTCTGCTGCCCAGATTATAGTCTAAAGCCAGTTGTCCTGTTAGAGAACAAAGGATGCGGCTTGCTATAGTGCAACCTATATGTGTATATATACATATATCCATATAAATATATATACACACACACACACAAACACCATATATATAATAAATATAAAGGAAACAGTATTACATATATTATTTTCTTTATATTTTATCCTGATACATTTTTAATTTTTAAAGCCTCTATTTCACCTGCTCTTTGTAGTAACATCATATTTAGGTTAGGCAGAGGAGACTTTGGGGAAATGAGGTCCCCTGGCTTTCCTTTTGAAGACAGGAGATGGGGAGAGGAAGATATTATGGAAACCTGACTCTTCGAAATAAAAGCTAGAGCAGAAACCTAATAAGGTGTTAATTTGCCATCCCAAAAGGATTCCAGCATGAGAAAGCACAGATCATCCATGACATCTTTAAAATGGGTATGTTTTGTAACATATCCATGTTTGCTGTTTTTGTTTTTTCTTGAATGTTGAGTAGAAAAGAAATTAGTAAAAAAATTTCAAGTTGACTTTATATTTGGAATGACATAGATATATTTCTTTTAGTAGCCAGACTTGGATCAGTAGCAAGAAAGCTCTATAAGGCAGCATTTTTCAAATAGCTATGCAAATGTAATGCATGTGTTTTGTTTTTGTTTTTATTATAATTACAATCTTTAATATGTTGTCATGTGATTACAATAACTCAAATATGCTGTTGTATTTTTAGTCTATAGTGAAGCCTAATTGTGCTAATGTAATATCCAGGATAATGAAGAAAGTATGGAAGTAAAATGATATGTGAATGCTGCCTTTATACTCAGGAAGGCAAATTTTTTTTATAAAATTCATTGTTGACTAAATTTAACAAAGAAAATGTGAGACAATGACACAATTACATGGTACATAAATTATGGGATAGCTGAACTCAAAATATACCATTTTACAGCAACCAGTTTCATTTCTCATTGTCTTGGGTGAATTGCTCCCCTTAGGGACAATCAGTCACCAAAGAGCATCTATTTTACTTCTGAAGTACCGCTCCTCTGTTCCCTTCCCTCCATCTTTTATATCAGCATCAACATCATGCTAGTGGGGTGGCTCTCTCCTGTCTGGTCTACCCAGTGACCACCTACATGGTCTGTATTCATTCACACTTCTGTCTGACGACTGGTCTCCATATTCCAGGGTGAGTGATTTTCAAGAAAACAGGCCCAGAAACAGAAAATTCTTTACATGACTCCATGAATAAGAACTTTCAACAGTTTCTTAATGCTGTAAAAATAAATATCATGAGACTTAAGGTGGCCCCTCAAGACCTCATGATCTGGGACTTGGACTAACTCCTCGTACCCCCAGCCTCCTTCCCATCAAGTCACAAATCACTCTCTATGCCCCAGCCACAGAATCCTTCTTTCTGGCCTTTAAACATGACATACACTTCCTTGTCATAATAATCTTCCTGAAGTCTGCCTGTATAATTTACTCGATTACTATTTTTGTTCTTACATCAATCCTGTTGTTTTATTGAAGACTTCTCGAAGTCCTCAAAGTCAAGTTCCTATTATGAAATCTTATAATACAATGTAGATTTCCTTCATAGTATTTATCAAAGTTTACTGTTAGACAGTTATTACATTATTGATTACTGTCTTATTTCTCTAAAGGGTAAGCTTATGAAGTCAGGAATCATGGCTGTGCTCACTGTTGTATCCCTAGAGAGGCACAGACAGTCCAGAACAAATCCTGTTAAATTCGTGAAAGAATTGATTGGGCTAAAAAATTAATTTTGTAAAGCTGAATTTTATATAGATATAATTTGCATTTAATTTGCAGATATATTTTAATTTTACCCCTCTCAATGACATTTAATTATAAGGTTGGTGTAGTTTAGGTATTACATGTATAAACAACAATATGATTATACCAATATAATAAATTTGAACTACTTTTTTTTCTTTTGAATTGAGTACTGAAGTACTGTAAAAAACAGATTGGTTAGGCAAGGAGAAAAAATCACTCTGAAAAATGAAGTGGATGATATTAACTACCAAAGAAGAAGAATACGAATTGGGTCCTTAGGCCCTCTGTAATAGAGTAAGAGCACAGAGAATTGACTTGATCCATAAAAGGATCCCTAAACCAGAAGATAACACATTATTTTTTAAAAACAATTTTTAAAACTTATCCATAATCTACTATTGCCTTAGCAAAAACATTTTTTTACTTAAAAATGAAGGAAAATTACTCATTGGTATTCTTTTAAAATTGGGAAACTAAATTCCAATTATTTCACTGTTCAGGAAGTTGTAAGGACCCTCTGAAACAGAAGATCAGCGTAAAAAATAAAATTGCAGGAGAAACTTAAATGAAGACAATCTTCAGGAAGTGATTTTATATTCGTGCTCAGTTTTGTGGCCTTCTTTAATTTATCTTGTATCGATCTACAATTGCATCTGAAACCGACTGCCTGGAAAGCCAGACTTCACAGGTCGGGGTACAGTCCTCCACAATATCGACTTCACTTCAGACAGCCAAAAGTTTGTGGGTCCGTCAGCCACTCATATATGACAATCTGGCGACAAATTTGGGGTTTCCCGCTACCCACTCAGGTTTGGTAATTTGCCAGAAAAACTCACAAACAATGGGAAGTTATACTTACTGTTACATTTTAAGAATAAATTTTATTTGTTAAGCAATTTTAGGTTCACGACAAAATTGAGAAGAATATACAGAAATTTCCTAACTATATCTAACTCCACATCCATACAGCCTCCCTCGTTATCAAAATCCTGTACCACAGTGGTACATTTGTTATAATTGATGAAGCTACGTTGATACATTATTAAAATCCACAGTTTACTTTAGGGTTCACCGTAGTGTTGTACATTTTACAGGTTTTGAAAAATGTATAATGACATGTATCCACCAATATAGTATCATACACAGTATGATACTGTGTACAATGATATGTATAATGCATTTTTATAAAGATTCATAAAAATCCTCTGTCATCCTCCTATTCATCCTTCTCTCCCTGCTAATGGTCACAACTACTTCACAACTACTGATATTTTTACTCTCTCCATAGTTTTGCCTTTTTCAGAATGTTACATAGTTGGAACCATACAGTATGTAGCCTTTTCAGATTGGGTTTTTCACTTAGAAATATGTATTTATGGTTCTTCCATGTCTTTGCATATTTTAATAGCGTCTTTTTAGTGCTGAATCATATCATGAAAGAAAGTTCTAAAATCAACCACCTTATGTCCTTTTTAAGGAAACTAGAAAAAACAAGCAATTTAAACCCAGAATAAAGGAAAGGAAGGGAGTAATAAATGTAAGAGAAGAAATCAATGAATTTGAACACCAACAATAAATAAAATTACCAAAGTCAAATGTTGATGGTTTCTTAAAAAGGTTAACAAATTTGACAGCCTTGAGCTAAGACTGTAAGAAAATTTGGCAATAACCAAGTGCAGTATAAAAGTACATGTTTCATATTCAATAAACATTCAAGAAAATCACATTTTTCATAGCTTCTTTATGAACATCTTTATGAAGGCCTAAGGAAACATCAATATGTTTAATCATGCTAATATTTTACTGGAATATGAGATGATAATTTAAAATATTTCATCAGAAATGTACAAGTAATGGTCCTGCCTTTTTATTGGCCAACATGAGTTCTGTAACTGCATAACATAGACTCATTACATCGTGTGGAAAGAAAGTAAGAAAAGAAAGGAAGGAAGGAAGGAAGAAAGGAAGGAAGGAAGGAAAGAAAGAAAGGGAGGGAGGGAGGGAAAGAGAGAAAGAAAGAAAGAAAGAAAGAAAGAAATAAAGAAAGAAAGAAGTAAATAAAAAAAAAGAAAAAAAGAAGAGCAAATCCTAAATTTATAACATTTTTTGAGGTCATCTTTTTTCCTAAAATTTTCCTTAAGGATACAACATGACTTATTAACCTAAACAGTGGTTTGAGTATGTTTTTTTCCACTGAACCTTGATGTGGGAGTACTAGAGCTCTGATTCTAAACTATAGATGATAGTATAGGATCCATACTCTGAATTTAGATTTTTTAACCTACATTCTATCTTTTCTAATATCTATGGGTGAACTTTGTATTCCTTCTGAATGGCTGGAGATTTCTGCTTAAGTTTTTATAATTTTGTGGTTTTTAGGATGGATCCTATTAGCAAGCTCCTTGTCTTTAGTCTAGCTAAGTCCATATTTCACAAATCATTATCTCTACAATGCCAGTGAGAACCTGATTAATCATGTTCCAACCAAATTCATCCACTTCTGCCCTTTCAATATTAATATCATTCAAATCAGAATTGAAATCTGTCCACAGCCTCTGGACAAAAATTGTGCTACTCTTCTGGGGAAATAGGTTTCTTTTGTCCTTTAAAAAAATTCCTTTGCCTCCATTTGCATCACTTTCTTCAAGTTATTCTGATGAATCTCATCATTCCTGGTTGACGTTACCACCCTGTATCTAATAAATGTTCCATGCCAAAGGTTCTTAAATATTTTAGTCTCAGGAGACCTTTTCTCCTTTAAAAATTTAGGGAGAGCCCAAAGAGTTTTATGTTGATTATATCTATCAATATATTACTAAATATAAAATTAAAGCAACTAATTTGAAAATATGCATTTATTAATTGATTTGATAATTATAATAATAAAACTATTAATATTACATGTTATGATAAATATTTTATAAGTAAGAACCATTTTCCATGACAAAAATAGAAGCATAGCATTATTTTACATTTTTTCCAGATTTCTTTAATGTCTGGTTTCTCTGCTTTCACATGTAATCTCTTGCAATATGCTATTTCAGTTGACGTACTTAGAGTAATCTGGCCTCGCACAGTTGTGTAATTGCGAAGGGGGGAAATATTCTATTGGATTTTTCAGAAAACTGTGGATTTTGTTCTCTGATACCATGCCTAAACTCAATAACTGATATTATTTTCATAAAAACTTTTTCTATTTTAAAATTATTTTAGATTTACTGAAAGATCACACAGAGAATTCCCATATACACTTCACCTAGTTTTTCCTAATGTTAAAGTTTTACATAAATATAGTACATTTATCAAAACTAATAAGTTAACATTGGCACAATACTATTAACTAAACTACAGACTTTCTTTGAATTTTCTGTTATTTTTTTCTCTTCCAGAATCTAAATTGGCCATCATGTTTCTCTAGTCTTCTTCAATCTGCAACGGTTTCTCTATCTTTCCACAGTTGCTCTGGGAAATTGATAATGACACAAATATGCAGGTAACTGAAATAACTCTGTATCTAGTAGAGATAGTTATTGCAATAAATAAGGTTTCTGGTACAGCAATGACAATATTTTCTGGTGGCAGTAGCAATAGAAGAAATTGCAGCATTATCAATTTCCCGGGGCACATGTGTCAGTGAAACAAGTTTTTATGCCTACTAGTTTCCTCCGCGGACCGGTGGTGCAATCAGATTTTGGACTTTGTTCCTAACTGTGTAGCTCACTCTCTGGCTCAGTATTTCATCTGTGGGCTAACGAATGTCCTTTTAGTAAATTTATTTTCTGATAAAATCAGTGAGAAACTATTTCTTCTCTTTATAAATACAAAACTTAACTTATTCTGATGTCAACATCTAGCATAGCCCTGTAGGTCTTCCTAGGTGTTTCAGTGGAATTAGTTTAGGTTCTTAGTGATTCTGTGTGCTAGAGTAAAAGAGAAAGTGGTCAGATCCCTGATGTGGCTATTGAATAGACAGAATGTCAACAAATTTCCTTTCGGCAACTTTCTCCTAAACTCTGTACAGTTGACTTGACCCTTGAACACCAGCAGTTTGAACTGCATGCGTCCACTTATGCACATTTTTTTTCAATAAAAGTAACTTCAAGTGTGCCCACCTCCCTGCTTCCCCTTCTACCTCCTCCATCTCTTCCACCTCTGCCACCCCTGAGATAGCAAGACCAACCCCCTCTTTCTCCTCCCCCTCAGCCTACTCAGTGTGAAGACTATGAGGATAAAGACCTTTATGATAATCCATTTCTGCTTAATGAATAGTAAATATATTTTATTTTCTTTATTATTTTCTTAATAACTTATTTTTCTCTAGTTTATTGTAAGAATACAGCATATATATTTGTGTTGATCAACAGTTTATGTTATCAGTGGGGCTTCCAGTCAACAGTAGGCTATTAGTAGTTAAGTTTCGGGGGAGTCAATAGTTACGTATGGATTTTCAACTAGGGTAAGTGCCGATAACCCCTGTGTTTTTCAAGGGTCAACTGTATATGTAATACCAAGCCAGGAAGCTCTGTGATTGCACTGATAATACCAGTTCCTCCTCTGAGATAACTGATAGGTGTGTGCTAAGCAGCAGCTTCCTTTCTTTGTTTCTTCAATTGATGCATATCTACTGCTTTCTAATATTCAGAAACATGTGTTTTTTTGTTCAAATAACCCCCTCAATTCTCTCTGCAATTTTAATTTTATTCACTTTTGTGTTTCTAAACATTATTGCAGTGAGGTTCCAGATGAGTGAGGTGGTGCCCAGTCCCCCATCACGAAGTAGAAGTCAAGTCATTTATGTTGGAAAGAATGATATTGCTTGGCCAGTTGCCTATTCAGCCCGCTTCCCAAAAGATCTTCCATGCTCAGGTTCCTATCTTTATGATCACTACAGTGCTTTATGTGTTAGTTTTTGGAGAAAGAGGAGGTGGGGATTTAGCTCATTTAAATGAAAAAATAAGTTAAAGAAAAGAGTAGGTATGAGAGGTAATTAGGCCTAGGAGAAGGTAAAGCAAATAGAAAGTATCACACATTGCCATTATATTTCACAGAACATTGCCATCTGATCCATCAAGGGCTTAATCCTGCTGACTCGATATTTTGATTCTCAATAGCTTAGAGATCTATGCTGTCTCTGATCACAAAGATATCTTTACTGAATTTACCAGTTGCCACTTAATAAATTGCTTTGCATTGAGTGCAGTGATAAAGTAATGTCAACAACAGCTGCAAAAATTACACTAGCTTGATATTTCAGATTTCACTGTGATTTCAGATTTCACTTCAGTATGTAGATGCTCCTTAATGTAAAAACCATCCTTTATCTGCTCCTTGATGAAGACATTGTAAAGTCTGCTGGCATGAAAAGTTGGCTATGAAATTCAGGTCGTTTAGAAATTCAACATTCCTATAATTTGTAGCAACTAGAAATTCTATTTTTATTTATTTATTTATTTATTGTTATCATTTATCCTTTTTCATACGGTCTTTCTTGTTTTAAAAATTTTAGAATATTACAGGGGTACAAACGTTTTGGTTATATAAATGGCTTTTATACCATTTGAGTCAAAGTTATAAGTGTGCTCATCCCCCAGAGAGTGTGAATTTTACCCATTAGGTGTGAATTTACCCATCCCCACCTCATTCCCTCCGCTTGATTTCTGATGAATGTTATTTCCATATGTGCACCTAGGTGTTGATCGATTAGTTCCAATTTAATGGTGAGTACATGTGGTGTTTGTTTTTCCATTTTTGTGATACTTCACTTAAAAGAACTATCTTCAGTTCCATCCAGGTTAATACAAGAGGTATTAGTTCACCATTTTTTCACTAAATCTAACCAAAGGTGCCTACATCTATAAATAAACATGGAAAAATGCAGTTAACAAGGACATAGCTTCTTAGAAACAAAATTAAAGAATTCTGGAGGCAGGGCCTTTTCTTGACTGGTTTATATAATTGGACATTTAAATCTCTTATTGTAAAGTGGTTGTGATTCAGACTCAGACTATGACCTGGAGTTAGCTGGTTTCAGAGCAGTTGGTCTTGTCAAGGGATGAATTGTGTCCCCTAAAGTTCATACTGGTGTTAGGGAACACCAGTATCTCAGAATGTGACTTTATTTGAAGATAGTGCCTTTAAAGAGGTGGTTAAGGAATTTGAGGTTGCTGTGAGCTAGGCTGACACCACGGCACTCTAGCCCAGGCAAAAGAGTGAGACTCTGTCTCAAAAAAAAAAAAAAAAAGAGGTGGTTAAGTGAAAAAGGAGTCCCTTAGGGTAGGACCTAATTCAATCTTATGAGAAGAGGAAATCTGGACACAGAGACATGTGAGGATGCAGTGAGAAGGGAGACATCTGCAAACCAAAGAGAGATTCCAGAGGAAACCAAACCTACTAACACCTTCACCTTGGACTTCCAGCTTCCAGAACTGTGAGAAAATAAATTTCTGTTTTTAAGCCAACCAGTCTCTGGTATTTTGTTATGGCAGTCCAACAAACCAATACACTTGAATTCAGAATATGACTTGAAATTAGCTGGTTCAGGCAATTAATTTTGTTTATAGAACTGAAGGACATGTTTTCCAAGTGTTAACTAGAATTTATCATATCATTACCTCCCTTAGTATCACAGTAGAGGTAAACTATGTCCCAAAATCTGTTATAAAAAAAAAAAAAAAGTGGAGCTTGGTTAAATAAATTAGTATTTTTTCTTTAAAATAACAAATAAATTAATATCTACTGGCATGGAAAAACATAGTAAAAGAAAAATAGATTTTCAAAATTAGGATTTTAATAGTATCTTATTTTACTTATACATGATAATAAAGAAAAAATTTTGGAGAATGCTTGATGAGTGTTAATAGTGTTCGTTTACATGTGGTAAATTATTAGTAGGTTATTGTAACACTAATTTTGATTTTTCTTTTTCTATAACAAATATGCATTATTTCTAAAATTAAAAAATATAATACATATTTAAATGTTATATTTTGATAAAAGTCCAGGTGGCCTCTTCTGAATTAATTTTTTCAGGTTGCCTCACCAACAAGATCTGGGTCTTTTTGATTTGGGATATTTGCTATTTTTTCTGACAATCCTTGTGAAAAGCAATATTTGATGGGTAGTGTTATATTTGTTAATTCACACTGTAGATAAAGCCAGTTTTAATTTAACAGAACTCTACTAGTAAGCAATGAAAGGACAAAAGCCTCCCTTGGGGTACCTAAAACTGAATAATAAGTGGTTCCCGAAGAACAAGAGTTGACTATATAGTTAAATTTGAAAATCCCAGGGTCTATCTTACTTGTCTTAATCACATACTGACCAATACAGTCATAAAAACACACTCAAGAATTGCTTTTTTATGGGTAAAATGAAAGAGTGGTAAATATGTTAATTTTGTGTTTCATGGTTCCATGTATTCCCAAGTTGACTCTATCAACAATATATTATATCTTCTCTCTGGTTAGTATATATCCATGATGCAAGATGTTTGATTTTTTCAAAGAACTTAGAATTTTCATGAATTAGCTGCATTGTCTTGGTATATATAGTGCACTTCTAGGGAGAGAAAGAAAAAAGAAATCTCCAACAAATTAAATAAATCCATGATAAAATATGTATTTTCCATGATACTTAAGCATTGATGTGTTGCTCTATTCTATGTGTAACTACAGCTTTTTATTTTTTCACTTAAAAATGACTTTAGCATATAAAAAAGGTACACACAATTATTCTTCATTAGATATAACTATATTGGAGGTTTATGATACGGGCTTAATAAATTGTGCAGCTATCTCAGGATCGTAATGTACCATTAAATGCACATGAGGGGAAGAAAGTGGTTCCCCATTGGGAAAAATCGACACCTAAGGGTTAATGGAAAAGCAATGGCTTAAGATAAACATTGGAAATACTGAGAAAAACTACAAGGCCCCAACAGTCCTTGCAAACCAGCTGAGATTGCTTGTAACTGCTCTTGCTATCCTATATAGTACCCTTCAGCTAAATGTAATACTAAAATACCTGCCTAATAGAGAATTATAGTATCATTAACAAACATGGGTTGGAGGAAGGCACATGACAGTTGTACATGCTTAATTTGTTCTATGTGTGAACAGACAATGACACAGTGAAAGAGCTCCTAGGCATCCCTGGAAAGGGATTTAAAGTGATAGGAGTAGGCTGTGCAGATATTACTCTTGGGAGAGCCTCTGTGCCGCCCAGGAGTGTGTGCCCTTTGTAAGTAACCTCTAATACAGCGGTCTCTGACCTTTTTGGCATCAGGGACCAGTTTCATGGAAGACAAGTTTTCCATCGACCGGGTAGGGGGATGGTTTCAGGAAGATGCAAGCACATTACATTATCATGCAGTCAAACCTCTCTGCTAATGATAATCTGTATTTGCAGTTGCTCCCCAGCATCACTGTCCGGCATTAGATTCTCATAAGGAAAATGCAACCTAGATCCCACACATGCTCAGTTTGCAATAGGGTTGGGCTCCTGTGAGAATCTAATACCCTCACTGATCTGACTGGAAGTGGAGCTGGGGCAGTGATGCGAACAATGGGGAGTGGCTGTAAATACAGATGAAGCTTCCCTCCTTTGCTCACGTGCTGCTCACCACCTGCTGTGTCTGGTTCCTAATAGGCCACCTTCTGGTACCATCCACTGCCTGAGGGTTGGGGACCACAGCTCTAATAAACTCATATAATTCACCAAGCTGGACTTGTTTGAGTCATTCTTTGGTCTCTGGACACCATCTCAGTTAGGACACCGGTTTTTCTGTCTCAGCTAGGGATTTTTCCAAAACAGCACAAAGGAAATAATATAAGTAAAGAAGTAAAGATTTTCTTTTTAAAAATATACTGTTAAAAGGTTAGAAAAAAAAAAAAGGACAATTTGTGCTGATCATTGTACCTTTCCTCTACCGTAATATTTTTAGAATCTTGACTCTGTATGCCATATTATAAGAATTGTATTTATTGATTAATATGCCTGAATGCCTTCTCACTTAAAAAAAAAGTGTGATCAATGCTAGTCAAATTCTAGATAAGTTCAATTCTAATTTTATTATTTTACTAATTTTGCTACAGAAACATTGAAATTACTGAACAAGATCATAAACTTTGGAATCAGATATTTTTGAGTCACCGCTCTGACATCAGCACTTAATATCTCTGTCATCTTGGGCAGCTACTAAAACTCTGCAAGATTCACTTTCTTTTGACTAAAATGAAGGAAGAAGGGTATATTGAGGATTGTTGTGAAGACTCACTGAAATAAAATATTTTGAGCACTTAATATAATCCCTGATGGATAATTGTTTCATTCATTCATTCATCAAATGTTTTATGGAGCCTACTTTGTGTCAGACATTGCTAATGCACACAGAGGTGGCTGGATACATTCTCTGCTTTTATGGACTTCACATTTTGATTGCAGGAAGATGGACTTAAAAAGTATAATGTATAGGATAACAAGTGCCATGGTGAAAAAGGAAATGAAAGAGACAGATAAGGAATGCTAAGGCAGGATTGTGATTTAAATATAATAGTCAGAAAATGCTTCACAGAGGAAGTGATATTTGAGTAGTAACATGAAGGAGGTAAAGCACTGTTCAGTAAATCTAATTTTTATTATAATTAAAGAAACTACAAAACGTATATTGTATTCATGTACTTTGGCTTGGGTAATCTAAGGAAACAGAAAATTATATCTCTCCTCCTAAATTTAATATTTAGTTTGTTGTTTGAAAAAATCCAATGTGTATATGTGAATAAAATTCTCCACACGTCTCGATAAGTTTGGCTTTTACACTTTATTTTATGATATATATACTTCTGTTTTTCATTCAGAACTCTTCTGACTAAAAATCTCCAACACTTGCTCTATTATAAGCATTTCAAACTGGAAATGTCATAAATTTCCTTATTATCCTATGATTCTTATTAAAATTATTCTACCTAAGCATTCATTTTATCTCTGCATCCAATCAATAAGAAATGTTAGTGTGTAGTTTTCTTTCATTATAATATCTTTGTCTAAAATTGATATCAGGGTAAATCTCCCCTCAATATATCTGTTGGGAAATAATCTTTCTGCATTAAGTTTTCTGGAAGAATTAGTAGAATTAGCTCATTTTTTTCCATAGTGTTGTAACATTCATCAGGAAGCATTCTGGGCCTGCAGTTTGACTTCATAATAATGTTTTTATTATATATTTAAATTATTTAATATTTATGACAATTGAGGTAACCTATTTTTTCCTGAGTATACTCAAGTTTTTATATTCAAGAATTCTTTTCATTGCATCTAAGTTTGTGAATCTATAGGTATAATTTTGCACATAGTATGTTCTTATTTTCCTTTTTTCTATCTGTAACATCTTCAGTGATGTACCATCTCTTATTCATGCTATTGGTCATTTGAGTCTTCTCTCTTTTCTTTCTAATCAGTATGAGTAGAAGTTATTGATTTTATTTATGTATTGATTAAAACATCTTTGGTTTTATTGATTTTGCTATTTTATTTTTTCTTTTATTTTTGATAGTTTTTCTCTTTATTTAGAGTTTAATCTTCTTTTCTTAATTTATTTTTCTTTTTATTTATTCAGGTTTTTTTTTTTCCTTTTTTTAAGAGAGAATCATGTCTCACTATCTTGCCCACATGGGTCTCAAACTCCTTGGCTCAAGCAATTTCCCACCTTAGCCTCCCAAGTAGCTGCGATTATACATGTGTGCCACTGTGCTTAGCTCTTTTTTTAGTTTCTTAAGGTGGATGCTGAGGACATGGATTAAAGACCTTTCTTCTTTTAATAGAGATGTTTGATGCTATAAATATCACCCTAAGTACTGCATTCTGGTATCACTGTAATTAAGTATGTTGTTGAGAAGTCCAGCTCCTGGTTATAAATCCGTGTGAATTTTCAGGCCTGAGCATAGGCAATTACAAAGGCTTTACCTGCAGGCCTTGGCAGAAAGTTTCCCTCCCCAAACCAGACTTGTTGCACTGCCATTTCATTGCAGTCTCAGAAGGCAGGTGCGCTCCAGGTCTCAGGCCCCCACTGGCCAGTAATACGCTTTTACATATTTGCATGCCTAGTCCAGGTGCCTTCATTCCCAGGTCTCTGTATCTGAGCCCTTGGCTGAAGTCTTGCTGGCATCTCCAGAGGTCTCGAGGGGGAAAGCTTAGACACTTTTCTCCACTCTGACACAGTGCTCAATACTTTTCAAATTCCAACCTTCCCTTCTGTCCCCCTACCCCCAGTCCATAAAACTGCTGGAGGCATGTCTGTGCTGATCTATTTTACCCTCCACTGGTGTGCCATTCCATGGAAAAATTGGAACTGGGCAATCAGTACTTCCTCCAGTTTAAGGCTCTTGATTACACTATCACAGGATGGAATTAAGGGCTTCATCTATGGCTTGCTGTTTTAATTAGCTATGATGACACCCAGAAGCTTAGCAGTCTCCCAGCTCAGCTGAGCTCCTGACAGTTGTGTTTTTATTAACAATCAGCTCCAAATATTTCCTAACTTCCCATTTGATGTATTCTTTTACTCATGATCTCTTCATAAATGTGTTCTTTGGTTTTTGAATATTTGGAAATTATATAGTTATCTTTCTTTTATTGACATCCAACTTAAGTGCATTGTAAAGTGGGAAAATATTTTGTATCAATTGAATTATTTTAAATTTATTGAAGTTTCTTTTATGGTTCAGAATATCATCTATCTTGATAAATGTTCCAAGTGCACTTGAGAAAAATGTCTATCCTGGTGTTGGGTGGAATGTTCTATAAGTGCAATTAAGTTACTTGAATAGTGCTATTCAAGCCTACTGTACCCTTGTTAGTATGTCTGTTTCATTGATTGTTGAGACAGGTTATTGTAACTCCTATTGTATAGGAGGCTACTACATTTCTACATTTTTCTACTTATCCTTGCAGTTCTATGAGTTTTTGTGAATAGCATTTACTTTTACTTATGTTACAAACCCCAAACAAATTTGTTATTATTTTTGCCTAAAACATTAGTTACTTTTAAAGATACAAAAATTTTAAAAAGTCTTATAATTTACAATATGGTTTATCTTTTAACATTTATCTTAGTGAAAGTTAGAAGAAAATGAATTTTTTCAGATTTTGTATGTACAAAAAGTTTTTAATTCAGCTTTATTTTTGAAATATATTTTGAGTGAATATTCTAAGTTAATTACCATTCAAATACTTTGAAGATGTTGCTCCATTGTCTTTTGTGCTTTTATGTTTTCTGTGGGAAAATCTGCTGTAATCCTTATCTTTGTTTCTCTGTACATAATTTATATTCTCTCCGATTGATTTTAAGATTTTCCTCTTAATCGCTGGGTTTGAAAAAATTGATTTTAATGTGTTTTATGCTGCTTTCTTCATGTTTACTGTGTTTGGAATTTGTTGAACTTTGGATCTGTAGGATTATAGTTTTTGTCATACATGGAGAATCTTTAGCAATTATTTCATCAATTTTTTTATTCTCTCCCTCCAATTTCAGGGTTTCTAATGATACATATATTAGACTTCTTTAAGTTTTTCACATCTCACTGATGTTGTCATTTTTAAAATTATCTTTTGTACCCAGCATTACTTTTTTGATAATTTCTGATACTATAGAATCAAGTTCACTATGTCTAATATTTTTCCATGTCTAGTCTGCTATTAATCCCATCCAGAATATTGTTCATCTCAGATATGACAGTTTTTATATCTAGAAAATCACTTTTGGTCTTTTTATATCTTCTTTGTCTCTCCTTAATTTTTGGACATATGGAATACAGTTTTAATGATTCTATTTATATCCTTCCCTGATAATTCTAACACCTATGTTAGCTCTGAGTTAGTTTAAATTGATTGATTTTTCTCCTCACTATAGATAATATTTCTTGCTACTTTGCTGATTAGCTTCACTGAGATAATCAGCATTGTGAATTTTACCTTGTTGAGTTCTGGATATTTCCAAATTCCTAGAAAAATTCTTTACCTTTGTTCTGAAATGCAGTTACATTACTCGAAATGGACTAATCTTTTTTGGTCTTGCTTTTATTATTTCTTAGTCCAGTCCAAAGCACTGCTCAGTATGTTGTTAATTGTTTCCCAGTAATAAGGCAAGATCTTCCTGAGTACTCTGTTCAACATCTTGTTAATTTCTTTAGTCTGGCTGGTGGGAACGGGATCTATTTCTGGCCCTGTGTGAGTTCCTGATACTATTCTCTAATTTTTTGAAATGTCTTCTTCCCTGGCCTTGGGTAGTTTCCTCACGCATATTTAATGATTAGTACTCTGCTGAACTGTGTAGATCTCTGGGGTCTTTTTTTTTTTCTTTTCTGTTTAGCTGTCTCTTTTTCAGCACTCTTCCTGTGAATTCTAGCCATTTTGGTCTCTCTGGATTCTCAGCTCCACCTCTTCATCTCAGAGTATCCACCAGGCTCCTCCTCGAGTTCCCCTTCCTGGACCATAGCTGGGAAACTTTTTCAAGGCAGTAACTATCCATTATTATCTGATTTCTAGTACCTTTAAAACCTGTTGTTTTATATATATATTTTGTCTTTTTTTTTTAGTTATTTCAGGCAGAGGGTAAATCCTATCCTTGCTATTACATCTTAGAAGAAAGCAGAATTCTCATTCAAACTGTACAAGGGTATAGCATGAAAGTACTCATTCGGTCATTTCATATTCTCACTCTGAATTAAATGCAATTTTTATCCATGTCATAAAATTTGCCCAATACATGCGTGTATATATCTATGTATATATAGATACATATATAGATATATACATATACATATATCTTACCTATGTGTTTCTTCTGCTGCCATTTATAAATATATACAAATATTTAGATATAGGAGAGAAAAAAATGATAGTTAACATTAGGCAAGGGTATTAGTGTTTCTAAATCAGAGGACAGATTTTTTAAAAGAAAATCTAATAGAAAGGAAGGATAATTTAGCAAGTGTATTGATAGTCACGATCCAGAATAGATTGAATTAAAATTCCTGTGCAGTTTAGAGAACATTTTGACACTGGACAAATATTGCTCAAACCGTGCTTTCTAAATTTTCAGATAAGTACAATACTGGAAAATGAAAGGATCCAAAGAAGCCTGGATATTATATAATTCAATTATTTATTAGAATAAATGCCATTTTTCATTATAAGATATACAATATTTCAGGAGAGTATTTGATGAAACATTGGAGATTTAATTATTCACTATACGGGCTGTCTTTACTGGTTAATCCCTGGGAAAACAATTAAAAAATAACAAGTATTAAAAGCTAAATTATCAAGGACTTATTACAAGAACATTGGTTAGTTCATTGGTGAGATTGGGTGTTAATAATATTCAGGCTCTTGGATAAATGTTACAAATTCATAGATGTCTGATCCTCCTCTGCTTTGAGGCACATACACGTCAATGTTTCCTTGAACACTGTAGTTTTATGTGACACTGTGACTTCTCACAAGGATGGAAAGTGGAAGTGATGTGTGTTACTCCTTGTCCAAAGTATTTAATTTTCAGTGTGATATCCTCCAGCTCTCTCATCTTTTGCCATGAAAATTGTGATGAAATGCTTATATTAAAAGGGTGACGTCAAACTTTAAAGGATTCTGAATCACTGAGTACCTAGATGGCAATAATTGCAATACAGAATTGACTCTACACGTGGTAGATTTTGCAAGAGATAGATAAACTTTTATTTTATTATTTCATTTATCATGTTAAGCCACTGAATTACTTGATTTTACAGCAGTACCTATTTGATTCTAACTAAAGTGACTTCTGTGTTCTAGATCTGTGATATTGTCATGGACTAAATTCTATGATTGGTATGCCAATGTTTTAAATATGGATACAATCAGTGTAAATAAAAAAAATCAGAATTTTAATTAAACAACTTGACAGTATATAAAATTGGAAACGCTTCTGTTTGTTTTTATTTCTTATTTTAAAAGCAGTCAAATTTATCAATGGGGGTTATCAACTTTAGTGACACTAATGTTAAGAGGTTCTGATAACTCACCACGATCAGACCAGCCTATTTGTTTTTATTTCTAAATAATGGAGAAAACAATTATGAAATATATGATATGAACAGAATCTTTTCTGGTATTTAATATTAACATATGTAAACATAATATCATTTACATTTTTAACAAATGTGTCAATAGTGCCATTTATTTGTCACTGTGTTCTGGTAAGAGTTGAGCACACAATTTATGTTTGCTAATTGGGATGGTGAAGATGTTATCACTATAAAGAAATGTTTTAATTCCCTAGAAAAGTAATATTAACGTCAGTCATTTTTATCAATTTGGCTTAGTTTTAGTTGTATATAACAAAGAATCTTACTTAGAATGGTTTTAAATAGAAAGTATTTGTTCATTACACATAGCAAGAAATTTACAATTAATTAAAATAGACTTAATGATACATAGATTGGTATCTCTGTGATTTTATTGGCACTTCTGTTTCTATCAGTAGAATCTGGCCACTACTTTGAAAGTTAAGCCATCATTCAAGACAAAGAGACTGGAGATAAGTGTGTGGGGCATGGCATAAATCATTTCTGATTCGTCTTATCCAAGATTTTTTCTGCATTTTCTCACCTTTGCCCTCTCCCCAACTTTTCTGTATATTATTTCCCAGAAAAATGTCAATTGGCCACTCCCTGTAGTACTGCTGAAAATAAAAATATTTACATTTCTTGGGCTCTCGTTTGAGTCAAGTAAGGGAAAAGTTGGCTGGGAAATGTCTTCTGCTCAGCCAAACTACTGTGTCTGCTGTGACCATTATTTAAATATTTATATGTATAAGTCCTTGTACTAAGCACTATTTAATCTGCCGGCAGTGATCTGAGGCAAGAAGCATTACCCAGATCTCACAAATGCATGCTGAGGTTTAAAGAATTTCTATTTGCTCAAAGTCGCACAAACTAAACATGAGTGCGCCCTAAGAGCATGGATGAAGAGGCACAAACCTCTAATGCTAAAACATGGTTTCAAACTTTTACTCTATTTTGAACTTCAGCTATATTGAAATAAACAAGTTCGTATTTAAAGGAATTTTTATATGCACACACCAACTAAAATTCCACGAAGTACTGAAGTATGTTTTTCTCAATGTACTAATACAAATTCAAGTGAGTGTATGATCAAAATAAAATAAATATAAAAATCACAACACTAACATCCACAAAAAATCAGACCCTCCCTATATGGTGTTCATGAAAGCTTCATTCTCTGACCCTGAGCTATAGTAGTAATTCATACCGTCTGCAGGGTTTTCCACTCTCCATCATGATCAGATCACAGCCACATTGCAGCCAGAGCTATCTCATCTCTTCTTATCTATTATTGCAAGTCCTTCATGAGAATATTTGTCTGCTCTATTAGTTTTCTGGCAAACCTAATTTGCTTACACACTCAAAGTTGCACTTTTAATGAATGTGTCAATACTGCCATATTGAGTATTTCTTCTTTGTTAGTACAACAGCTGCTGAGTGCTATCATGTCATTTAGAGTTTCCCTGGTGTCCAACCCAGGAGACATGATACATTTTAATCATATTTGGATTCAATAATATTTGAACAAAAGCCATTTCCTGTGCACATTCTAAACTCAAGGAGTAAATCAACTTAACATGGCCCATTTATTCATTAGATAATGATGACAATGGGAAAAATATGAATCCTATACAACATGATGTAGTGAGAGTAAGAAATACGGTTTAACCAATGAGACATCTCTTGCTTGCTATGTTTTTTCTCTAGGCTGATGGATATATAAAGAGACATTAGTCTCTTTTGTTCTAGACCGGCTGATAATGTTCACAAGCCTATGAGAGAATGACTCGGAGCTAACATTCTTTAGATTACATTAATATCCCACATTTCCAAGTGGCCCAGACATCAATTAATACATTTACAATAGTTTTTGGAAATATATAATGTCAACGCATTTTTAATGTTATCATGCATATGAAAGTTCCTAAAGGGTGTGTAAGTCCCAACATAAGCAGCTATTATAAAATTTGTTTCTGGGTCTCTATTTCATTTTTATCCGGGCCTCATTACATACCCACTGTTCAGTTCATTTTATTTTGTTCTTTCCATGTGTCCACTGGACTCCTCTCTCCTTCATGCCTTATCAACATTTATTGAACATATACTATGTGCCAGTTACTTTGCCATAATATAAGTATAGAAAAATGAGTGAAGTTAGATAGGAAAATTTGTACAATGGAGGAGAGGAAGTTATGTTCAATTAAGCGTTACAGGTGATATCTAAGACACGCTAAGATGTTTGCATGAGGTGTCAATGGAACAAAAGAAAGGAGTGCTCAAATAGTTTTGGAGGATGAGATATCACATGAACAAGACACTTGATATGTCGTTTATTTGTGAGGAAAATGAAAACAAAGTGTTTCTAAATTAAAAGTAATAGCATGATATTAAGATATAAAGTGTAAAACTGCCTGAGTTTTATGGGGCAACTATTAATAAAAATATAATAGATCCTTGATGATTGACAAAGTTATATCGATAGATCTTTGCATATTTACAAATACATTAATGGAATTACAGTATAGATTTTCACCACTAAAAAGCTTTTTTTGCAAAGACTGACACACTCACTGAAAATATTTATATTTACATTTTAAAACATTTTAATATTTGTATTTATACGGTGGATTTCTTAATATTCTTTATATTGATGTAAACTGCTTTTTGTGTTTAAGAAATGTTGTTTTTATTTAATATTAATGCCAACATTTGCAATTAGCTTTATTCTGAGGACACTGTTGAGCACAGAAAGTTAGTTTTTATCTCACTCTGAGGCATTATTACATTTAGCTGGGGCAATCACCGTGCTAAGAGCCCTATGCTTCAGCCCTGGTAGCCACCTTTTTCTTTTATTGATACATCAAACTAAATCCTAGTATAGGACTATTGCCCTTACTGTTCCTATGTCTTTAATACTTAGCCCCATAATTCTGCAAGTTCTACTTTTTCACATTCATATCTAGGCTTATTAACTACCTCAGATCATTTCTCTGATTGTTCAATCATATGTAGCCTTGGAATTTCCCAGAAATATTCTGTTACATATTCTTCACAGCACATCACTATCTCATATTAATTAATTTCCTTTCACATGTGAATTTACTTTTTTCTCTCTACCAACTAGAACTCAGGAGCCATGAAAGAATGGCTGCTTTATTCACTGCTATGACTGCAGCAACCAGAATAGGGCCTGGCCCTGATCCAACTCTCTTCCCAGCTCCCGTTCACCTTCCTCTGAGCAAAATTGCTGTGTGGGCTCACTGCTTGCTAGGCACCAGTGAGGCCTTGGCTCTGCAAGAGACCCAGCAGGGAGAACTTCTGTCAGCTTTTCATTGCTATGTTTGTTGTCAACACTGGAACAACAACTAGAGCCGCAAGGCATAAAAAATGGAGTAATTCTATATAGAATTACTATAAATGGAGTAATTCTATATAGAATATAGAAATGACCTTCAATTATCTGGGAACCTCCAAGGGAAAGTCGGTTTTGCATGAATGTGTCTGATGTCTATGGCCTCATTTATGTGAAGGGAATGACACTGTTGCCTGAGTCTTCTTTTTCTTGAGGCTGAGAGAATATTAGAAGACCCAAGTGTCAAGAGACCTCAGTTAGGCAACTCAATAGGAGTTGCCTGTTTCCACCCACTAGACAGCTAGAGGAGCACCTGCATTGTCTTCTAGCAAACATGGTGCCTTTTAATAACTCCATCTCAGACTCTGGGCTGGCATGGATGGCTGACAAAGGTGCAGTGTAACCATTAAAGTTTCTCCATTAACCAGAGAGAAAAAAGTCAGTCATTACAAAGTGAGGACCATTCTAAAGAATTAGAGCTAATGAACAAAACAAAACAAGAATAAAATTGAATAAAAATAATATCAATAATAAGAGTACTTAACAGATGTAAGTGTAGCTCAAATAAACTTCCTAAGGACAAAGAGCATGATGCCACAGGAAACAATGACACGGATGAACTGAAGGAGCGAAGCATACCTCAGACCTATATTTACAGACTGGAAAATCAATTATAGAAAACAATTCAGGCCAGGCGCTGTGGTTCACTCCTGTAGTCCTAGAACTCTGGGAGGCCGAGGCGGGAGGATCACTTGAGCTCAGGAGTTTGAGACCAGCCCAAGCAAGAACAAGACTTGGTCTCTACTAAAAATAGAAAAATTACCCAGGCTTCCTGGTGTGTGCATGTATTCCTAGCTATTTGGGAGGCAGAGGTAGGAGGATCCCTTGAGCCCGGGGTTTTGAGGTTGCTGTGAGCTAGGCTGACACCACAGCACTCTACTTAGGTCAACAGAGTGAGATTCGGTCTCAAAGGAAAAAAAAAAAAAAAAAGAAAAGCAAATAATTCATAGCAATGGAAGACAAGTATAAATATTTTTAAGTCAGAAACAATAGGCTAAAAAAATTGGAGGATAGCTCTAGATGATCTAACATTCAAATAGTAGAAGCTACAAAGAAGAAAATGTGTTAAATGGAGAAGCAAAGAGTCTAGCCAAATGATTTATTCTTGAGATCAAGAAAGACCCAAGTCTATATATATTTCCTCACGAGGGGAAACTAGGTGGATAGATAGATAGATAGATAGACAAATAAATAGATGAGAAAAAGAGAGTTTGATAAAAGTACAATTTACTTGGAACTATTAAATAAGTAATTCTCTCACAGAAACGTAGGCAAATTCAGTAGACAAAAATGGAATGACAATGAGGGCCTGATTAATAACATTAATAAACTCAAAGTGTGTGTATGTGTGTGTGTGTGTATGTAGAAAGAGAAAGAAAGTGAGAGAGAGAGCAGAAAACATTAAAATAAGAGATAGTAAAAGCCACATTCTCTAATTGTAATCAAATAAAATTAGAAATGTCTAATAGAAATTTAACTTCTAAAATATCAATTGCTGAGATATTAAAAAATGTGTAAGCTAAAATTTGAATGAAAGTAGAAATTTAAATAGAAATTACAAAATAATTGGAAAGAACCTAGATTTTTGATGATAGGAGAGATTCTCTTTTAAATAAGTGACCTCTTTACCAGAGAGATGTTTCACTTATGCACACTGGCCACAAAATTTGGTATTTACAATCATGCGTCACAAAAATTACAGATTTTTACATGTGATGAGCCTTTGCAATTGCTAACAAAGAGTCAAAACCAAGACTGGGAAATTTTCAATTGCTGAAGATCTAGTGCCTGTCAGTGTGTTTGCACCTGAGTGTGCTATCGGAAAGAGAGCCCAGCTATGACCTATGGGACCCCTAATTCCATGACCACATACGTCTCTGCCTTCTAAGCTGTGCTCCGTCATGGACATGTGCTGGGAGACAAATCATGTGAGTAAAGCATCAACATTCATTCCCCAGGGTCCTGCTTGTTTATTGTTGGTTAATATGTGCTAATACATAAATGGGTTAATATGTTACTTTCAGGTTAATATATATGCATTTTAAGATGGTGCTTACTCAACAAAGTGAATATAAAATACAAATATTTCAAACAGCACTGGGCAAAAACAAGATATATTTCTTATAAACAGACTTTTGGAAAACTAGTGTTAGCAGCAGCAGCCAAATCTGTCTATTCCCAGTGTCTATTCCCTAAAACCTGTTTTACTGGAGCACCTGAAGAGCTAAAATGATAAAATGTTAAAGGAGCTGAAAGATCATCTGACGAATGCCATTATGAATACACAATATTTCTGTGATGCAAATTGCATGTTACAAATTAGAGATTGAGGGATATATTAAGTAATTGTCAAAATTGATGTTGAGTTTTGCTTCTTATTTTTAGTAAGTGGTTTAGGTTCTCAAATACTTCCTTGACAATAGTCCCTTATGCTTTGGTTAGTCTATATTGTTTCAGAGGCAGAAAATGGAAAATAGTGAAGGACGAAAGAGAAAATGAGTCACTAAGGAAGCTGACACCTCATTAGATTTAAAAAATGCAGCCTGCTTTTCCATGAATATCATTAAAGCCCCAAGAAGACTAAAAGGTCCTATCAAATTCCACACAATGGAAGCAAGCAAAATAGCCCAACTAGTTCAAATATGCTTACCCTACCAAAGCTGACTCAAAATTAATTTAACAACTTAGTATGCTACCTGATTTTTTTTAAAGAAATTGTTCTTTTGTATATTTAAGTGTTTTGATCGCCTTAATGTCATGAAAACATTGCACATAAAACTATTTCAACTCATAAAACTGGTCGATACAAGAACAACACTTTCATCACACATGAATCCAGCAAGCCTCTATTATATACCTACTGTGTGCAGAGCAGTATAATAGGTAAATTAGGAAATACACACTGATAGAAACACATGAAGAGAAATTGTCCCTATTCACAAGGTATTTAATGTTGGCTAAGGAAATAAATTGTAGATGAAATAACCAGAGAATGTATGCAAATATAAGAAAGAGAAAAATACTGAACATAATATAATTCAAAAATAGAAAACAAAAGCAAAGAAAGCAATTAGGATAGCAGCAAGAGAACTTGAATTAGGAAACTAAAAAAGAAAAACAGGATTCAATTTAATTATCTTCTCTTTATTTGATAGGTGAGCCTGGTCAAGCTATGCATCTTTCAATCCCCGTCATTCACATGCTAAGAGCAAATAATAAAATCCATCTCAAAAATGTGATGTAGGGATTAAATTCGACAATGGATATGAATATACTTTAACAATTGTTAAATTACTAAGAAAGTTTTATCACAGAGAGCAGTTTTAGTCTGGGGTGGATATTGCTGCTCTACTAACAAAAATAGTTTGGCATCAGCTCTTTCTGCAGTTTCACTTTATAGATAATTAAATCGTGGCTCACAAAAGTTGAAAAAATGTTCAGCCTTATTTTTTTGAAAAAATAAGCTTCTAGAACATAGTAATAGGTAAACACCAGTAGCTATTACTATATCTCAAATATACTTGGCAGTTTTTTACAGAATCAACAATTCACTCACTCCTTTCTGATTTTAGAGATACAGAGATGAATAAGTCACAGTCCTGCCCCTAATGAAGAAGAAATTCTAGAGGGAAGGCACCTATTAATGACCGACCCAAACTTTATAATAACAAGTACACTTTGTATTCATAGACGTGTGAGATGAAAGATCATTTAACTGAGAAATATATGCTACCATATGTCCAAACACAGTCTAAGTGTAGATGCACATTCTCATCCTTTTTGGTTAGATAAAATCTTTCCCTCTACCTTTAAGCTAGAAATTCCCATTGCCACTAAGATCATAGGTGTCAATTTTGTCTTTCAGTGCTTACTTATGGGCAGAAATTACTTAAAGCAAATCTCATTACGGAAAAATAACGTTTATAATTTTATTCTAATTTGCTGATCATATTTGCTTAAAAGATCACACTAGTCTGCTGTTATTAATAATAACCAGGCTCTAATAGTCATAAATTAGATTGCTTGTAATTATATTACTTGGAAATCTTGCCAAGCCTATGTGAAGACATGGTTTTCATATCAAGTTAATCATATAAATTTTACTTTGGTCAAAGGTTACAATTCCTATTCATTCCATCCAAAATGACAGGAATTCTCTGAAGACTATACATAGGTTAAAACTTTTTTTTCTGAGTATACATAACAGATTTTAGTATGTAAATAAGTTGTTACATATTTAATTCCCTAATACCCTAGCCTTATGTTTGTATTAAAAGTAATGAATTCATACACTGTGTTTATTTTGTAGAAAATTGCAAATATGAAACTAATCTTTTACTGGTTCATATGCAATTGTTAACCTTGTGGTATTAATTGGATTGGACATGAAAATAGTCAAGTGCTTATATATTTAAAATCTAAACTACTGAAATAAATTAAAGGAAATGATGGGTAATACTAAAGGAAAATTACCAGTGTACCTGGAGGCAATGTAATGTTATTCTGTCTCAAATAGATGCACTGCTTCATTTGGATTTTTATGTTAATTTGTTTCATGAATATTTTTTGGATGTATTTACAGAAAATGGTAAAAGGCAGTACTGCTCTTTACAGAGAAATTTCTGTATTATTCCTTTTATGAATAAAATATTTTTTTAAAATGATTGAAAGTATGGAAACATGATTGGGCATCTTATAAATTAACATTTCACTGAAAAATTTAAAGTTGATGTATTATGACTTAAACTCAACTGATTATACTACTATTTTCCTATTTTTAATTTTTCTTTTAAAAAGAAATAAAGTATTCATAAATGCCATATATATTTTTAAATTTCAGTAAATACTTTCAATAAATTATTTTAACTTTTACAGATACTGATAATATTCAGGGAAACAATATATGGTATAAAATTCAACCATAATTGATTTATCCATGTCACCACCTTTGGTCCTTTGTACTGTGTTGGACATTCTTAGACTCAAGTACTCTACATGTCCAGCTTCATAAAAAATACAGCTCAGACAAATGGCACAGTCCTTCTTTACTGTAGGGTATTTTATCATTGCTTCATGTAATCATTTTCTCCTCCCCTGATGGCTCTATGGAAACAATTTTGACTATCAAACACGACTTATTCCTTTCTTCCTTGCCCAACTCTTTTTTAATTGAGTCATAATCAGGGCAAACAGCAAGGGTACTGACTAGGGGCTGCTGTGAGAACAGAAGAGTCTCAGAGGATCATCGGTATCTTGGTCACACTAGGAGAATATTACCATAAATGATTGGAAGGATGAAGTGCTGACAGAGAGAACGGAAATTTCTCTTGAGTGACAGTAGAGAGACCAGCATAGGTCAAAAAAGAGCCAAAGGAGACTAAATATAGGAAAATGAGTAGAAAGTGGTGAATAACACAGAATATGTTATCAAGGATGGTCAAAAAGAAACGTTAAGAAATATGACTGGGAGTTACATGTATGTAAATTAATGATCCTGGAAAGTGGAGCACTGTACACCTTGCAACAATGGCCACAGCTGCTTGGATGTGTTGCCATAGGCTGGGTACTTGCTGCTTTTCCTTGAATACACTAGCAATCCGAATGATATTTTTCTTCAAGTTTGGGTAAGGAGATAGATAAGAAGTGGTATGAGATATAAAGAAATTGATCAATCAAATAGTTTGTTGTGTGGTACCAACGATAATAGTATACCCTGAACTGGAGAATATAATTCATTCAACCAAAATTCAGCTGAGAATTTATTCAGGTATAAAAATGTTGATTTCTTCCTCATTTTTCTTAACTGTTTGCTTTTTGTGTCACTTGTGGTCGTGTTTCTCAATCATATATAAAATATTGAAATATTTCAAGGTACCATACTAGGTCTTCTCTTCTTCTCACTCCACATTCTCTTTCCAGGAGATCTCACACAGAGCTTCAATTATTATCCATGTGAAATTATACTCCAAGCTTATTTTTGTACTACAGAAATTTGCTCTGAAGCTCAAACCCGTATGTCCAGTTTTCTATTTTATACTTACAGGGAAATATCAAATCCATGTTTTGGGTATTTTTTTATCAGAATTTATTACACTTCTTTTATCTCTGTGGTTTATTGGTCTATATTAAGTTTATACAAATTTTGACCATCATTTTCTCAAATATTTTCTGCCACCCTTCTTTTTTTTCTGAGATTCCAATTACACACTTTAGACCACTTGATGTTGTGCCAATGTTCACTGAGACTTTGCTCATTTTTAAATTTTTAATGAAAAAAATTTTAAATATATGCATATATATTTTAGATAGCTTATTTGGTAGTTTCTGTTCCTATTTATGTCTGTTCACTGATACTTTCTTTTGAAGTGTCCACATTCCTATTATGCCCAGCTAGTGAAAATTTTAAATCAGACATTTGGGTTTTAGTTTAGAAATTTCCTTTAGTCTTTTTTATATGTTTTTAATTTACCTCTTTGCTATGCCCATGTTTTCTTTTAAAATCTTGGAAAATTTTTAATAACTAAGTTAGAGTGTTTTTCTGCTGATTTAATCATTCCTGTCATTTCTGTTTCTGTTTCTATTTTCTGATTTTTCTTTCAGTTGAAGATCAGATTTTCCTGCTTCACTTGGTTCTAATAATTTTTTATTCATTCCTGGCTTTGTGATATTAAGTGGTTGAGCATTTGAAATTTATTTTTAAAAAGGTATTGTTTTTTTTTCTCTTCCAGCAATTAAGTTATGCTTGAATCAACTTCATACTTTTCAAGGCTTGTTTGAAGCTTTTCTAGTGTGAGTATTAAGTAACCCCCCAGGACTTACTTTTACCTCTTCCCAAGCATGATCTTCCTGGGATATTTAGAAAATATTTTAAGTGTTATGATGAAGTCTCTTTACTCTGGCTCATCAGAAGTGAATGAATCAGCCATGAATGGGCTCTGGCGATTTTTCGATTTATAGTTTTCTGGTAGTTGCTCTTGCCTGAACCCCCGATGTTTCTCTCTCTACATATACAGCTGAGTGTTCAGTAGCAGACTCAGGGGAACCTCCATACAAATTTCTGGGACTCTTTATCTGTGTATCTCCCACCTGCACAAGTCCCTGCCTCCTTAACCTCCTGAAATTCTGATCTTTGTTTCCTTACCTCAGCAAAACTTTTGAGCTCTGTATGAGTTTCTCCTTTCTGTGCCACAGTCTAGAAAACCAGGGTGATTATATGGCTCATCTCATCAGTTTCTCTTCTTTCAGTGACCACAATCTTCTGTGTTCAATGTCTGAACACAGTGTTTTAATATAGACATATTTTTGACTCATTTTTTAATTGTTATAGTAAGAAGGGATATCTTTTACTGGTTACCCTGCCATGGCAGTAGTGTGGAAGTTCCCTGATTTACACATAGAGGTATTATATTTACTTTAGATATCGTTTCCATCAGTACTAATATATAATATGTTGTTGTAATTGTTTTTTCATGTTTGTACCTGTCAGTGTCTACCTATGTTGGTGTATGTGCACATGTTCCTCTGGAATTGTTCCCTGCTCTGTTTATTAATACTAATGTGTATTAGGGAGGGAAGGAAATTCAAGTTTTGTCTGTGTTCAAGAAGATGAATAGTATAAGCCATAAATCAAAAAAACCCTGTGCTATATAAAAAAAAATCACTATAGATAACATTATAATAGGCAAAGTCTCTAGTGAGAAACTCACCTCTAAACACTTAGAAAGAAGCATCATTTGGGAAGAGGTAGTCTTTATAAGTTGTTCATTAACACCTGGTTGTTGCATAAAGATTGAAGGAGGAAGGGGGCTTTTGTACATTTTTTTTTTGTTTATTTATTTATTTATTTATTTTGAGACAGAGTCTCACTGTGTTTCCCGGGCTAGAGTGAGTGCCGTGGCGTTAGCCTAGCTCACAGCAACCTCAAACTCCTGGGCTCAAGCAATCCTCCTGCCTTAGCTTCCCGAGTAGCTGGGACTAAAGGCATGCGCCACCATGCCCGACTAATTTTTTCCATATATTTTTAGTTGTCCAATTAATGTCTAATTAATGTCCAATTAATGTCTAATGTCTAATTTTAGTAGAGACGGGGTCTCGCTCTTGCTCAGGCTGGTTTCGAACTCCTGAGCTCAAACAATCCGCCCGCCTCGGCCTCCCAGAGAGCTAGGATTACAGGCGTGAGCCACCGTGCCCGGCCTGGAAGGGGGCTTTTGAAGCAGATGGTGAACACACAGGTCCACCTAATTATGTCAACCCCTGCCCTCAGCAGTGATTCTGTGCCACAGTGATATTACTCTTTCATACTATGGTCTGAGAGCTCTTTCATCAACCTCCGTGCAAGGGAGTAGGAAATGGTTTTGCACAGGAATGAAAGAAAGAGGATATAGCAAAACTTGAAACTTACCATATAATTTATCATTACACTGCTGTTTTTTATTGTCCAGCATTCCATTCTGTAGCCAACTCCCTCACCTTCACCTGCACCTCACCACCAACACACTCAGATAAGTTCTTGTCTTCTCCATTTGATACCTTCTGGATTTCTAAAATTGCTACAAGGTTGACTTCCGGGAGTATCTTAAACTAGTAACCTTTTCAACTGGTATCTGAAGCTATTTTTTTAATTCTTTTTTGGAAACATTGTGTAGGTAGGAGCCATTGAAAAGAAATAATTTCATTTTTCTTAACTAATTATGATTAATTTAAAAGCAACAAGAGAATATTATGAAAATGTAATCAATGCAGTTTATAGGTAAGTCTTAATGACAGTTCATATTCAATACAGCTGTTTTCTGGCATGTAAAGTATTTTTGTCTGTAAATTAGAAAAGCAGTCTGCTTTTCCAGTAGGGCCTCCTTTGGAAAGTTAAAACCAAAAGCTGTGGCACACAGAGTGAAGGTGGCAGTGTATACTGCAATCCTGGTGCAAGAGCTTGTTCTATTTCTAATATCACTTTATAGAAAATGGTACTACATTATCTGAACTCCAAGAAATACAGAGTTATATTTTAAAAGCAGCTACAAGAAACTTGTTAAAAGTTTGCATCTGTCTGCATTTTAGAATAATGAGACAAACACAATGCAAATAAAATGTTGAAAGAATCAATTAAATGTATATTTGCATAAATTATTGGAGTCCTGGTCAAGAGACCATATTGAAATACTAATCCAAGATAAGTCCAAACATAAAAACTATGTTTTCTACATAATTACTCTTATTCATTTGGTGAGAATTTCTAATATATTTCAGCAATAATAGACACTTACTCTGGAGATATTTTACAATATTGAGTCTCTATTTAAAATACTCTTTGTAATATAAAATCAGTACATGATTGTTGTGAAAGTGAGATAATAGAAAGATTTATTTTTAAAAAAGCTAATCATCTCCCTCTATAATCCACACCCTCCATCTCACTTCTGTGAATTAATCGATGTCAACAGCCAGGTGAGTACCCTTCCTCACCTTTCCCTATGCATGCACAACCTACAGATATTTTTAAGCAAGCTGTAAAGGGGGACGTTTGCCTGTTTGTTTTACCAAAATATATATAATCATGTTTTATAACATACTATAAATTAACTCACATTTTATGTAATAAGATAAACACGTCCCTAGCCTAAAGACATAGCAATAACTTTTTTTAACTAATTTCTTCACATACACACACACACACACACACATTTTAAAATGAATGAGATTATTTCACACATCATATACTGAGATATTTTTAACACAAACCCTTCTCTTTCATTCCTTTTATTTCTTTTTTTTTTTTTCTTTTTCTCTCCTCCTTCTCTGAATCCTTATCATATCAATTCTTTCCTCCCCTTCTGAATCAATTGTCCAACCTGGGTAACCCAATTATCAATTTGGCCTGTTTCTTTCTTACTTTTGGACATGATCATGTAATCTACACTTTTCTCTACAACTTACTTTTCTCACGTGGAAACACCTCATAGAAATTCCTCTAACTCGAGTAGCATAACTTTAAACATTAGATAGTATTCCACAGGGGTGACAGATCAATCAATGAAAAGGCACTCTGTTTCCAGGTTTTTATAATTTGGAACATTGCCTTGAATATATACTTTAATTACTGGTAATTTTGTTTCTATGATGGAGAGCCTCAGGTGTGGGATTGCTGGATCAAGAAATAAAAATAGTTTAATTTTAATGGATATTTCCAAATAAATATCCAAAAAGACTAATATTATTAATGTTTTCACAAACAATACAGGAGAATCTCTTCCTTATGGTGGTATTATCATTCTTTTTGAATTTTCAAAATCTACTGAATTTAAAGTAATACTTAGTTTTTATTAACTAGCATTTCTCTAACTACTAGATAGACAATTTTCTCTATACTTAGGGCCATTTGCATTTGCTTGTCTGTGAATGTCATATCTTTTACTCAGGGAATCTATTTAACACATATTACCAAGGAGTATAAAAGAAAAATTTTATGGTGATTATATTATTCAAAATTATTCTCTATCTCAAATCTTGATTAGATTGCCTCTTCTACTAATAAAACAATATTCAATTTCAAAACAGATATATGCCAAATAACATGTGAAATTTCTTTCTAAAAATGAAGCATATCTTTAATATTCAAAGATTCTAACTTTTAAAAGATCTGGGATGGGGAATAAAAAGATGCATTTCTAATAAGAACATCATATGATTCCAAAGAAGGCACACTATAGAACACATTTAGAAAAACTTACATAATTTTTAAAATGTTCTAATTAGACATTTTATTCATCCAAAGTATTTTACTATTGATTTTTTAGAGGTACATACTTGGTCTATTGTGACCAAATAGAATTATAGTCCTGCTTCAATCTAGCCACTAGGTTCTGCTTTATATAATTTTTTTAAAAACCCAAAGTAATTCTCCAAGTGGCCATAGAAAAAATATAAATGCACACTTTGAAATATTTTCAGATGATTTAGTAATTTTCAAACTATATAATCAAATATTCTTTGCTAAAATTATTTATTATTAATATAATTCTCAAAAATTTAATTTGAGAATTATTAAATCAGTTGTATTTTTTCATTTGTAGTCAGTTCTAGTAACTTAAACTACATCTAAATGCAATTTTGTACATCCACTTTTGCATAATTCTACTTGTATTCCAGGAGATGTTGCCCATCTTTATCCTTGCAGTTAAATATTTAAAAAAAAGTTTTCTGCAATTTAATATAAATTTAGTGTAGAAGCAATGCTTTTGAATCAGTGGGTTTACATAGAAGTTATTTGTCTTTAGATAGATAGATAAACAAGCAAAAGTTGGAATTCAAGGAACACTGCTCCAATCAATCTTCTGTATTCTCACGGTTTTCACTAACAAGATTTTACTTTTGGAGAGAACTTTTAAATACTTTCATGTATGTGATCTAAGTTTATTGTTAAAACTCCTGAAAAGAAAATGTTTTAAACAGATACGTAGAGCAGTGCCTTGCTCAAATACATTGAGCTAAATCAGCTGAAAGAGTTAAGACTCAATTTCAGGCTTTCTGATATCACATGTAGTAGTTTTTATACCACAATGCTAGAAGTGGCATTTTACAACTGTAATCCAAACAGCAGTAGGTTCTGGAGGTAATAAGAGGAATTCCATAAACAAACAAACAAAAAAAGTGAGTGGAATATTAATGGTCAATGAATTTGGGGGGTTTAAGTTTATATTTAACTGATTTCTTTGAAGAACAACTTTCCAGAATCTTTAAAAGGCTAGTATACATGACAAAAACATATGTAGACATAATTCAGTAAACTTGTTTGACTAGAGGCCCTGACATTTTACAACATTTCGGGAAACCCAATTCCCTTTAGACTCAGTTTATTAAATATTTCCCTAGTGAAAAAACCTTGTGTCCCCTAAATTTGAAATATGTGAACTTGCACAAGATTCTCAACAGATCCAACATTCAAAGTTAATTTCCTGCTGAATATTGTGTTACCCTTTTTTCTCTTTAAAACAATAAACATAAGGGAGTTAAGGAATCCTATAAATCTCAAAGAGGACAAACACAATTGTAAGCTACAGACATTGGAAGAAAGACTCAGTAAAGGAATAGAACATTTTCTCAGCTGGAGATCTATCCCCCAAACCCTGCCTGCACCCACTAGGCTGATGATTAACTTAAGAACTTTCTGAAATTCATGGTAGTCATAATTGTTATATGGAGTGGCTGGACTAGCTTTCTACAAATAGCTAAAACCTGGGTGCGGGGGGGAGGAGAAATTTTGACGAAACAATTCCATTTCCTACTTCACCTAAATGGGATATCAGTCTATTTTATTTAATTTATTGATTATTTCATTCATAAATTTTTATATGCATTCGTTCATTTATTCAACAAACATTAACTCCATTATTTGTTCCAGCTACTGTGCTCAAAGTTCGTTAAAGTTAATCCATGTGTTGTGTTTCCCAGAGGTGATGGAATGAATTGAACTACCTCTCTACATAAATGACCACCTTATACCACTTTATTGTAGCAAGAATAATCAAGAATTTTAGTCAAACAGGAAGGGAAAAGTACTTCATTTGAAGCCACAAGACACAGGTCAAGATCTAAGTACAGTGTGCAATGGCCATGTGTCAACCTCTTTGCCTCACTGGTTTCCTGAGAGGTGAAATAGTGAAAATAATTCCAGCCCTGAAACACCAGAAGGTTGTTTTGGGAATTAAATAAATGTACCAGGTATAGTATAAAGCACTAAAATTTACAAAATGCCCTTAAATATGGTTTTAATTTAAAATTTCTTTCATGATATCACAATTGAGAAGTTTTGAGAAGTTGCCTCAAGTAAATAAAATATGCTCCTACTCTGATGTACGATTGCTATTCACTCCTATCAGCTATACAGCATCAAAGTTCATAACACGGAAAATAAATCTTGATTAGAATATATATTCTTGAAATAATTGCAATATATTGTGCATAGATGTTCTCTACCATAAACATGGATTGCTTTGCTTTAGTGTTTCATTTTATTTTATTCCAGCCCCATAGTATTTTGACCATTTGAAAAATCTGATAGCAAAACTTTGCCTTTGTTTCCGGAACAACTACTTTTCTAAAAAAAATATTTTTTGACCACTGTCTAATCCTGAATCACACTACAGTAAGCTCCAAATCATAAACATCTCATGTGGAGTAACTCGTTTTCTAGGTATTAGAATTTCCTTTTCAAGTATCATTTTCATGACAAATTCAAAATACAATCTACAGGAAAAACAGCCACTTCCAACAAAGCAAGGAATTTCTATAAAAACTATGTATTATTTTTACACTAAATCCAAAATACACAACTTGCAGTATCATCACCTTCAAGCAACATTTCTTGAACAACAGCTAAGTACAATATATATGTGAAAATATATTGGGTTTTTCTATTAAGTAGGTATGTGTATGTGTGTGTGTGAGTGTGTAAAATCAAAAAAATGGTATTGCATAAGTATGGCCATATTTAGCATAAAGATAAACAGAAAGGAATCAAGCATAGCACCATAAAATATTATCAAATCACAAAGGAAGACAGAGAGGAAGAGAGAAACAAATGATTTATAAAACACAGCTATAGTCAAGAAGATGTCAATACAAAGTCCTTCCTTATCAATAATTACTTTAAATGGATTAAGCTTTCCAATCAAAAGATGTAAAGTGGCTGAATGGATTTAAAAACAAAAGAAGAAAAAAAGAATAAAACAAGCACCAACTACATGCTGCCTATAAGATACTCACTTCAGGTGAAAGGACACACATAGACTAAAACTAAAGGGATGGGAAAAAGATACCACATGCAAGTGTTAACCAAAAGAGAGTAGTAGAAGCTATACATATATCAGACAAGATAGACACGAAGTCAAAAACCATCAGAAGAGACAAAGAGGGCCATTATATAATGACAAAGTAGTAAGTTCATTGAGAGGACATAACAAGTATAAGTATATACACACAATATATATGCACATTAAAGCACTGTATAAAGTATTTAATAAATATTAACCAATATGAAGGAAGAAATAGTCAGCAATACAAGAACAGCAGAGGACTTCAATATCCTACTTCCAACAATGGATAGATCACCCAAACATAAAATTAATACATCAGATTTGAACTATAATTTAGACCAAATGGACCCAACATACATATACAGAACATTCTATCCAATAACAGCAAAATACGCATTGTTCTCAATTGCACATGGAAGATGCATCATGATAGATTATGTTATAGCCAAAATTGTCTTAACAAATTTAAGAAGATTGAAAGCACATCAGCAACCTTTTGACCACAATAGTATAAAACTAGAAATTAGTAACAGTTGGAAAATTGGAAAATTCACATGTGTGTGGAAATTAAACAACTTACTACTGAACAACCATAGATCAAAGAAGAATTCAAAAGGGAGAACAAAAAGTTTAAGTGAAATGAAAACAAAACATATCAAATTTTATGGATTCAGCATAAGCATCTCTAAGAGAGAAGCTCACAGTAATAGGGCAGGGGAAAAAAAGCAACCAAATCAGAAAGCAAGAAGTAAAATTTTCTCTTTGCAAGTAACATGGTTCTATGTGTAGAAAGACCTAAAGAGTCAATCAACAAATGTTCTAACTAGAAAAAAAATTCAGTAAAGTTACAGGATAAAAAATTTACATGTAAAATTCAGTTGCATACACCAATAATGAACTATCTAAATAATTCATTATTAGTAGTTAAGAAAATAATCCCATTTACAATAGCATGAAAAATACTTAGCAATAAATTAAACCACCGAAATGAAAAATCTATACTATGAAAACTATAAAATATTAATTAAAAGATTTGAAGAAGACACAAATAAATTGAAAGAAATCCCATGTTAATGAATCAGAAGAATTAATATTGTCAAAATGCTAATATTACCTAAAGTAATCTACATAGTCAATGCACTTCTTATCAAAATTCCAATGACATTATTTTACAGAAATACAGGAAACAACCCTAAAAATCACATGGAACCACAAGAGACAATACCCTGGATAGCTAAAGCAATCTTCAGCAAGAAGAGCAAAGCTGGAAGCAACACACTTCCTGATTTCAAATTATATTGCAAAGATTTATTAGTAGTAATTAAAACATTATGGTACTAGAATAAAAATAGACATGTAGACCAATGGATAGAATAGAATCGTATGTGTGTTCAAGTTAAAATATCCTTCCTATACTTTATAAAATGGTGTACACCGGCATTATGGAATTTATATTTTCATATAAATTATTTTTTCAGTAATGCAGATGCAGATGCAGATCAGAAACATATTATATACAAAAACTTTTTAAAAATTATTACAGCAACAACAAAAGCAAAAACAACTCTGTATTGTGTGAAGTAGAAATGTCTTCAAAGCTATGAGAGAGGGTTAATTTTTCCATAATGCCTGACCTCTACCTGTCAGCTTCCCAGGTTGAAAACAACAAAGTCAGCGCGACTACCTGCAAAAAAAGCAACTGTAAAAGATTTAGGCAAAAATGTAGCTTTTAAAATGTATTTTTCAAATATATTATTTCCCTTCAATGACTAATACAGAGGAAAATAAAACTTGAGTACCAATAGGGAGGAATGACTTACGAAATCATGACATTTGGGGAGTTAGGAGAGAGAGTGAACCTCCATTTAACCTCCTTCTTGGCTCTCGCGTGTCTTTAAAAAAAATTGCCAAGACAGTTTAATTTAACCAGCTGATTTTAAATTGCTCCTTGGGGCTGATTTTGTAAAACTTCTTTGATATTTTATGGTTCTACAGTTTTATGAGCACCATAAATGCCACAAACCTTAGATATGGCATAGCATTTCAACAGGAAAATCCTTTCTTAGAATCAGGGTGAAGCTAAGTTACTGACTTTTGAAATCTATTAACAGTCTCACTCCAGTTTAAATTTCACCAGGCTATCTAACAGGACCATCAGTTTAGTGTAACATTACCCTGAGTACTTTTATTATCGACCTTCATTACTTAAATGATCCTTTTTTTTTCCTGAGCAAATAATCTATGACCTATATAGAATACAGAACTTTCAGGTGTCTGTCTACTAAATTAAAAACTTAGCAATACATCTAAAAGCACAGTAAAATTACTCTTCAGAAGGCACTAATCGTACAAGCAATCAGGATTGATACTCCAGGGAGACAACATTTATTATTTTTGTACCAGAATACCAAGCAATCAAAAAAATGTAAAATCTGTTCACAGTGTTGTAAATGAAAGGCCAGTAGCTACATGATGACCATTAACACTGGCAGAACAGAAGGGATCCAGGTGCCTGTTTCTGATATGTTCTAGTACATTTAATATGTTCCACACTTAAAACCCCTTAGAATAGGGTATTAAGAAGGCATAATTTTTCATTTCTATCCTTGAAAAAATAACTGGGATGCTGTTGTTTTTCATGTTTCTAAAAATTTCCTTTTAAATCAAGTCCCTTTTTCTACATCCTTTATTTTTTGAAGGAATTGTAGGAAGGCAAGTGATATCCATAATAGATGCAATTTCCTTCATTATAAGTGAAATCACTCCTGCTGAGAGCTTAAGGACACTTCAGCACTTTTGGTTTCGATGAGAGAGCAATAATTGATTATTTTAAACCTTAAAACTGCTATACAGGACAAGGAGACAGTCTCTAGATACACCTGCAATGCTTTTGCCAAGCTTAGCTTTTTAAAAGATAATATGGATTTCACAAATACATTATTGCAGTATGTGTTGAGAAGTGGAAAGCTCACACAAAAGGCTGAAAAGGAAGTCACTTTAACCTCAAGAAGAAAGCTATTATTATCTCTATCCAGGATTCCAATTAAAGAATATCCAAGAGAAAACATCACTAGTGGAGACAGTAATGAACATTTCAGATTAGCTTTCAAGAGCTGCATGTTTAAAGAGTAAAAAATAATGAACCAGAGACACACCCTATAAATTCCATCAAGTTTATTTCTGCCATTAGTCAATATATATTAAAAAAATCTATGAGAAGGGGTGCCCTTAAGCTGATAACACCGAATCATTTTGCCCTCAAATGCACTGAAGCAATGTGTAGCTTTCCATTTTACATTAGTGAAGCAGCAGCAGGGCGAGGATTAACACACAAGACAGTGAACGTTGCCTAGGCTTTAACTACTTGCCCAGGAACACATGACTGAAGTGACATTCCTAGCTAATTGTCAAATATTAGGTACATATTTTTCAAAAGCTAAAGCCAATAAAAAGATTTGTGAGTGGGTAATAACAATATGAGCAATTATAATTACAAAATAAGATAACAACAATTGAAAGGCAGGCGTGTGTTAAGTATTAACCATTTCATTTACTCACCTCGATAACCCTACAAGGAAATATTATTAACCATATTTATAGATAAAATCAATAGGTTTAATAATATGCCCACATTGATGTACTGGTCAGTGACTATAGTCCAGATTAGACCCTGAGGCAGTCTTAGTACAATTTCTTTTAACTCTTAGTACATCAATTAATTTTTAAAAATGTTAGCATTTGCATCAAAGCACTCAATGTATTTTCATGATTCATTTGATAAGTATACAACCCTGCAAGGTAAGCAATGATTATCATTCCAATTTCAGAAATGATACAAGAGATATTTAGCAAATTTAAACTGGTTTCCAAAACTATAAAACTGGTGATAGCTAAGACAGGGTTTATATTCAGGATTTCCAGTTCCAAAAATAAAGTTGTTTCAAGTATTCTACCACGAGGAATGCTTCAGAACAATGGTTCTGAACTTTTCTTTAATACACCTATTTTTCTTGCAAAGAACTAGGGCCCACCATGGCAAAAACAAAATATACAATTTTTTTCCCAAGAATAGAATTTATATACTTGCTGACATTTTGATAATATATTTAATATTTATGATAAAATTTTATGATATAAAAATCATAATAATGTTGGTAATATATCTTATTGCTATGACTTTAAAGTGCTATATATTCAAATATATAGTTCTATACTTGCTTAAATATGTAATAATACCATTGAGTATGCATTTTATGGCTATGTAAAATATTAATAACATAAAAGGATACTAGAAATCATGTTTGTATTTATTACAGTAATATAGCTTGTTCCCAAGAATTGGATGTGTATTCTATCTTATTATAGTACAACTTAGTTATGTTTCTGTACTTATTATTATTTTATTCTGTAAATTACTTGGCATATTTGATATTGATATCCCCATTTTCACAAGAAGAAATGTTGATAAAATAAATTAAGTTACTCAATGTCAGAGAGCAAGCAAAACCAATTTAAAGTTATGCTGTTAACTATACTGTCAAGGACTATATGTATATGCGTATAAAAATTACGCTTCACTAGTATAAACTTGCAAATATTAATGACTGAAATAAAGGATATAAATTTTAAAGGAAAAATGGGTAGGTATTATTTAATAACAACAATTTTAGCCTTGTAGAATAGAGATAAGCAAAAGATGCAGTAGAGGATTATGTAATAAGAAGGTCCATTTATTAAACCTACTGATCTACAATCCAGTCTAAGCTTGCATGCCGAATACGACTCTTAGCATCAGGCTCCCAAACCCAGCCTATTCACTCTTCACTCAGGCTCACCCAACAATCTCCCTTTTTCCCTAGGATCATATTTCCCAGACACCTGCTAAACGTAGCATGAATATGTGATCACATTTTCTAGCCAATGTATTTAGCCACTATTTTTAAGGAAATTATCATTTTATCCCATAGGCATTTAGCCCTATAGAAATATTTTCCAATTGTACAGTGATGCAAAGGTTAAAATATGTTCAAATCAATAAAAATTAAATTGAGTGTGATTGAGTTAAAATGTGATTAGATTAATGGAGATTTGCTTTGTGATTCACTTTCCTATAAAGTTACTATTTTAAAAAAACCTGAGACATTGAAATTCTCCAAATAATTGTATATGTGACATATAATATATATATTTTAGGTAATGTAAATGTTTATACATGTAAGAAACAAAAAATAGGGACATTATTTATGACAATATTTTACTAAAGGATAAATTTAAGTAAAAACATAGTGTTCTTGATTTTATTTTAAAAAATTGGTTTTTCACTAAACTAATGTATAGGTTTAATGTGATTTCTCTTACATTTTCAGGCAAACTAATGTGGAGGAGCTGGTGAAGTGGAAGAAATTTCAAAATTTACCTTTTATTGAAAAAATAAAGAATCGAGACTATCCGGATACATTTTTGACAATAAAAGGAGGGTTGTACCCATTAGTCATTGAAATGTAGTATAAATGTTTTAGTGTGTTACTCACACAAATAAAATCAAATAGATAAAAGTAAAGATTGGGCACCTAGAAACAAATCCTTTCCTAATGACAAAACTGGCACTTAAAATTAATAGAGAAAAGAGATACAGTCTTCAATAAAAGCTACTGAGAAATTTGGCTGAAATTTTGGAGAAAATAGCAAATATTTTTATACCTTATACTTTATATTAATATCATTTTCTGCAAGATTAAATATGTAAATGTAAAACAAGTGACTTGAAGTAAATATTTTTGAACATTCAACTATTCATGTGGTGCTGATGTTTTCAGCTAGTAAAAAATATATGAGAATGTACAACCTGAAAGTTAATGAAAAGACTACTAAATTTATAAAATCCTATGTGTTAAAATTGTCGAGTTGGCAGTCTTACTCTGTTCTAGGTTCTTGGTGTGCTTTTGGCCAAATAATGACCAGACACACCAAAAGCAAAGCAAGTATGCAATGAAGTTTATTGAGGAAGTACAAGATAGGTTTACAGAAAAAGAGCAGGATATAGACTTACAGATTAGCAGTGGTTCTTCCTTCCCCTAGGTGTGGCAGTTGCTCAGGACAGGATTAAGGTGGGGTAGCACCAAGATGGGGTGCCTACCCTTGCCCTTCTTCCCGGGTGGGGCAATTGCTGAGGCAGCACCAAGGCAAGGCACCCATCTTTGTCCCTAGGAGAGCTAGAATCCTATCTACCTAAGATAATGTCAAAAGAAAATGAAAGGCATATCACAAAAATATAAAGACCCCTCCCCAAAAATCTATATGTAGACCGCTCTCAGTATTTATTAGGAAAAAAAGATTAACATATACTATAGGAAATATTATAATATTTTAAATGCTAATAAATCACATTTTATTTATATAATATAATTTAGAACAATTCAATGTTCAACAATGTTAGTAATAGCATAAACTCAACAGCTATTAAATATTAATTATCTAGTGGCTTGCCATTATTTTATAAAATAAGTGAAGAATTATTCTAAATATATTAAAATAATCACATATTTATATAAAAAATGTAGAAATGAACTTCCCTTGCAATAATAAAATTTATATGCTTCTTTATAATTTTATTTAATTTTCAACTTTATTACAATGATTTTATCTTGCTCTTTTAACTAGAAAGCAAAATACTAAAACGTGGTGCATTTTAATTTTCTGAAAATGAAAGAAATAGGCTTTGAAATGAGAAATGCTTCTGTTTGACTTATGCTTTTGAAGAATTGCTCAAAAATCAACTGATAAAATGCAGATTAATAGGAGAAAGGACACACCAAATTTTAAGGTGAATGGGGAAAATCACAGAGTGATTACCCAATAACCCAATTATTTATAGAAGTTTATATACCATTTTCTATAGGGCACGAGAGATAGAGAATGTAGATAATTCTTTTGAGAAACAGTAAATCAAAAGGAAGAATTAAAAGACCAGGAAACAAATGAACTTGTGAATGATTCTCTTGGGTATTTGAATGAGTCCAAGAGACAGTGACTGTCTTGTGAAAAGGTCCACCCAGGTGTGGTCACATTCTTCAGTTTGCTCTTCTGTGATAGAATATGAGATTTCAGGGAGGGGATGGGAAGCAATTGGTCTCCTTGGTGGGTCCAGTCTTTATACAAATAAGGGAAATACCTCTTCCAGCATCTGCTGATCTCTAATGGCTTTTAATTCAAGATACTCTGTACGCCAAGGTGTCATATTTTGGGGTAAAATATTCTGAACTCCTTCACTTTTCTTGTTTATTAAATATTGCTTCTTGATGAATATTCTTAATACTTATAAAATTCATTTTTCTTTCATGAATTTCTCTTTAAATGTCTTCCTTGTAAGGAGTTAAGTGAAAATTAAATGAGACAGTATGTGTAGCAGTTAATAGAGATGACATAGCACATTCTTAACTAACACTAATTCTCTTCTAGTTTATTCATTCTCAGTCTCACTCAGTGTGTGAAAGGTATCACAGATTATATCAATAATCTACACCTTTTAAACAAATCACAAAATTTAATCTCTATTTGGAAATATTTGTTCAAAATTCTTTTGGCAATTTGGGCAGTTCTCAGCTGAGGTGTAACCTCTCTGCTCCACATGGGGTCAGAGGAGCACACTCATGCAGTTGACAGATCCACTGGGTGATAGGTGACCTCCTATCACCTCTCTCACAAGCCTGAGAGTTGTGTTGCTCTGTCGGCTGGGACACCTACACGTTCCTCTCCAAGGCAGAATCTCTAGTCTCTTGAGGTTTTGACTAGGAAATATCACTCCCATCATATTGTAATGTGCACAGCAATCCACAAAAACAGCCTAGGAACAAGGAGTAGGGAAATTAACTCTATCTTTTAATGAAAGAATCAGAAAAATCATATTGTAAAACAATGTGTATATGCAAGGTGTTAGTCATTGTAGACAGTATCCATAATAATCTACTCCAGTAGATTGAACATTTTTGGCAGTTCTCAAGAAGATTACAGATTGGAAAAACATGTGAAGCTCTACTTTGAGGGAGAAAAAGGAGATAGGTGAATAAATGGAAGAAAGAAAATGAAGCCTTTGATCAAGATGCTTATCTATGGATATCATACCTGTAAATTGGAGATTTAATTTCACCATATTAACAAGATTTGTGCATATTAGAGATTAGATTTCTTTGCTCTGATCTCATTGTCTTCAAGTCAGAATCCCAAGAACCACTGACTGCTGCTTTGGGAAGGCCGAATCTTAAGCACCAGTATTGGGCAGAGTCGCCCCTACCCAGTCCTGAAACTGAATTTGCAGGGCTTCCAGGTTGCAAAGGAACGCAGCAGGGATGGACTAAAATGAGGTAAAGGGAAAGTTAAAATTGCTACCATCCTTTGATGGTGCTGTTCAACATGATGGGGAGCACAGAAGTAAATAAGCATTTTGTACTGGAAAATATATGGCGAGGTTAAGTGAAATTAGAGTATTTCTTATTCACCCCAGAAGAGATGTCTAATAGCAAGTAGATAGGGAGTGAAATAATAAAGAAGATTTGGAGCTATCATTTGGAGAATATCTTGCATCATGCCCAAATCTCCAGGCAAATTAGATCTAGAAAAATGCTTATTATAACTCTATTATAAAACATTAATTTAAAAAATTACATAATAGAAAGTTCTGAGCATGCAAATTTCTATTCTCCATATCACATTTTCTAGGAAACACAGATTACAAGCTCCCACTATCTATATTGATTATTAATTGGGTTTATTTTGAAAACTTCATTTTTGATTAGTCACTACACAATCCAAAATATAATCTAATTTCAATAAAGGAACTCAACGTCTTCATTCATCACCATTTCACCACAAAGGAGAGCACACACATAGCTATACACACACGTGCATACCTACACACACATATACACACAGGGAAAGAACATAATGGAAGTTATCAAAGTCCTTAACTAGATGATTTTCTGCTTCTTTCAATATCATAAAAATCATTAATGATGTCAAAATATAAATATACTTGTAGTTATCAGAGATTTCAAAAACTTTGAGGAAATAGTGTGGTATGTCATTAAAAAGTCCTGTATGTTTCCCAAGAGTAGATTGTCTTAGGAAAAAAAGAGGGGGTGTGAAGGGGTATGTAAGTAGGTACAGTTACATGTTTATTTAATCCAGATATAAAGATTTTGACCTGACCTCTTCACAGGACATTAAAAGTTCACGCTCACTACACTAGGTACTGCTGTATCTACAGAATAATGTACATACAGCAATTGCACAAAAGTGACAGTACAGTGACAGTGCAATGTCTTTTTATCTGTAAAATGTCAGTCTGTGTAAAAACAACATTCAGCTGCCAATACTTTAGCAATTTATCTTCCTTAATGTAAAATCCATATTTCAACGTAAACTAATTACACTGGGAATTAACTAACAAAAACATCCTGTCTTTTCAAGTGACGTGGAAATAAAAGGATGTTCAAGAACAAGTCAGCTATGAGTAAATGCTAATTGGCCTAATGGCAATTTATTAAATTATTACATGACATAGGTAATTTATTTGAATATACAATTTTAATATCCTGCTAAATTTTCAGAAGCATATTTACATTCATCTGCTATAACTGGTGAATATAAAATACTAGAGGCTCATTTAGCTTTGAATATTTGATGAAATAAGGATCCACATACTTCCTTAAGACAGAAGAGGACAGTCTATTCACCATAGATGGTGGAATTCTCTTGATTCAAGTGGAACAGGCCAAACTAAAAGAAAGACAGTAGTTTGTTTCCTGCTAGTCTCTTCCTTTATGAAGACCTACACTACTTCCCACTCCAGGACCCATCCACATAGTCGGACACATTGACAGGCCTGGGAGTATTATCAAATTTGAAAATCTTCCAAAGAGAAGAATACCTACTAAAATATGAACACAGGCTAACATTTATGCATAATTAAAGAGAATATTCAAAGAACAGTATGCAACGTTCTGATACTTTAAAAAACAATGAAAATATCTATTTCTACCTAGGATGTGGGAAATGACCTCTGTTAGCTTCCTATTGTTGCTATAACAAATTACCACAAATTTAGTGGCTTAAAAATGCAACTTTGCTATTTCATAGTTCTTGGGGTTAGAATTCCAAAACAAGTCTCACCAGGCTAAGACACCAACAAGGCTACTACATTCCTTTCTGGAGACTCTAGAGGAGAATCCATTTCTTTGTCTTTTTCTGCCCCTTAGAGTCTTGGCTCCTGGCTCCTTTCTTCTATCTTCGAAGCCAGCAAGGTTGAATCTTCTCAGTTTTTTCCCACGGTTGCATCTCCCTCTGACCTCAACCAGGAAACACTTTCTGCTTTGAAAGGTTACTGTGATTAGATTGGATCCACCTGTGCAATCTAAGATTATCTCCAATCTCAATTTCTTTAGTCTTAAACGTATTTGCAGAGTCCCTTTTGCCATGGAAGATAATATCTTCACAGGTTCCAGGGATTAGGGTGTGAAAATTGTAGTAATTTAATTTTTTTTGGAAAGGAGCCATTATTCTGCCTACAAAAACCAAATTTCTTGAATAGAGATATTTGCTGCTTATAAATCAGGAACATTCAGAAAACTTCTTCATACTTCACATATTATATTTTACTCCGAAGTGGGTACATGAAAAAGAAACAAAAGCTATGTAAAACCTGTCTTTGGGAAACCTGCTTTTGCTGCTAATGGAGAAGATAAAAATGGTTCGGATATTCCTTAAAATCTCAAGCTATGGCTTCTCAAGGACAAAATATAAATTACATATAGAATTCTAGATGAATGTAGTTCCAGGGAATGTAATTCCAAAGCTTCCAAACCTTGTTTAAAAAAAGAGAAGAATAGAGATGAATTCTGGTTGCTACAAGAAAGCATATACCTAACAGTTGAGTTAAATTTAAATCACTAATGTGGGGTATAAGTCAAGTCTCAAAATATGAGAGTTTTATAAATGAAATTTATTTCAGTTTCATTTGCAATGAAAATGTTTCGGGTGTTAATGGGACTCAAGTTTTTTTTAAATATCAATTTATATTTCTGTGCGTGTGTGTGTGTGCACTTGCCAATTTGTTTTAAATGCCCCCTGTTTGTGAACCTTTATTTTTGAGAATTATACTTCTCAGAGGAATTGTGGCATAAACAATGCTATGAGTTTACCAAATCATTTCATCTTCCTAGGCATAGGGCTGTTACTAACCTCATAGTTCTTGGTCCCTGAGTCAATAGAAATTGGCACAAGACTGAAATAGGAATTTATACATACAAGGCTTTATTGGGGGTATGGGGGTACTTTTGCCCTAACAAAAGGAAGACAGTGCTGATTAACGAGCAACCAGACTCTTTGCTCTCTGAACAAAGGACTGGGAAACTTTTAAAGGGTAGAGAGAGAAAGTTTGACATCAGCATTGAAATCATAGCATGTAGAGATGGAGTTTTGTTGGCAGCTGCTCATCCAGCGATCATGCTTCTTCATGCATCGCATGTCTCATTAGCATGTTAAATCTCCACCCTTGCGCATGAATTTGAGCATTAAAATGAGACAAAAAGTCTATGAATGATCAAGTTTTGGCTTTATCTTGGCAGTAGCCAGTTTGTGCTGGCTTTGACTGGAGCCGGAGGACCTCTCCTCCAACGGTTGCCACGTCCTGTTAAAGCAGAACTATTTTCTATTGTAGCCGGGTATTAATCATTTTCCACGCTTTGGTTCAGTATTGCAAGCAGACCTAAGCTTTGGCTCAAGGCTCAGGCAGGTAGCCAAAGTCCACCTCCTATACAATCTCACAGCTAGTCCGTATTTATGAACCACCTTGCATCTTGCACAGGTTTTTAACTTTCAAGATTGGACGGTGGATAAGGTACATTAACTACATTTAGTAAATAAAAGTGTTTTCTCCATATTTTTTCACCTTCCATCATAAGTTCCAGACCCATTTGTTCAAAATAGGATAGTTTCAAATGGGAGGAGAGCTGCTTGACCCACATTTGACTTTAAATGAAGGAACAATGAAAGCTTGTATTGTTAAGCCATGAAGATTTGAGGGATTTACGTGATATCACAAGATAGCTCACCCTCTCCTGATTTTTGTAGAAATATTATATGATATCTAAGTAATAATTAGTACACAAAAATGTTGATTGATAACAGCAAATATATCTAACACTCATTTCACGTTTCATATTTTTTTCTCTGTTTTGTACATGACACTGTGCTAAGCACAGACGTACCATATGAGAAACTGGCCTCTATCAGAAACTATACATTTTTGTAAGAACCTAATAAAACTTTGCCCTGGCACTGTGGCATAATCTATTTTACACATTTCGTTACCTAAGACATTTATCGTATGAACCTCAAATAAGAAATGGTTTACTAATCCTTTGGCATGACTATGAGAGTGGCACAATCATAATATTAATTTCATAGGGAGTTCTACAGATGCATAGAGAGATTGAAAGTCTAGCCCAATAATGATAACTGAAGAGAATCTAAGTCCCCCTTTTCTGATCCTCACATGCTTTCTATTTGTCAACTTGTATATATATTCTTTGTCTGGTATACATTTGACATCCGGGAAATGAGAGAAAATCATCTCTCCTGGGAGCAAAATGACATTGATAAAGTTGGCGGAGATTTGTCTGCCATTTCCCCAATTTGAAATCTTTTCCTTTCTGATACATAAAATGAAGTAGTTATAAATTTAAAAAAAAAAACAAACTTAAAAGAATATTTCTTCAAAGTGAAAAATTGTTTTACATTAAAAAATAAGAAGAATCACAAGAAATATAAGGTCATCAAAATTACTCAGAAAAAAGAGATTTCCTTTTTCTTTCTTTTCTTTTCTTTAAATAAACCAATATAAGCTGTCTCTAAAGGTATAATTACGTGAGATGGAAAAGGGAACACTGAATCAAACTAAAAGTAGGTCAGCTCATTTGAGGTTCTTGGCTGTACGAGCTCTGACAGCTGGCTGAATATTTCTATATATATAGAAGATATACAGGTTCTAGTGATTTATTGGTCTTTCTTTTCCTTATGCTTGTTATATAAAACATAGAAAAGAAAACCTATAGTTTTTCCTTCTTGCTTAGGAAAAACCTACATCGGGGGCTTGAGTGTAATTACGAAATGGAGTTAGCTGTCCCCAAGTGTGTAAAACACATTGCTAATTACTTTCAAACACAGAGGAACTATGATTGATGAAAGAAAGTTTGGTACTTTCTGGCCTACAGATATTTTATGTAAATTTTACTTTGTATTCACATATCAATTAATCTTTACTATTTTAATAATTAAATACATTTTTCCTCCTCACTACACACCCATAGACTAACACAAAAATATTTGCATCTTCCCTTTTTAAAAAAAAACCTTATAAATTTTGCAAGTAATAAAATTCTAGAAAAGTCACTGTGACCCTCTTTCAGACACAAGCAAATCCCACCATGCTTGATTCATGAGACTCATTTGCACCGTTTCAAGGACATCCATGATGATTCATCACATGTGCCTCTTTAAGAAACCCATTATATGCAATACTGTCTGTTGGGGAAAGCACGCTTAATTTTATCCTCCATTTTGGCAAGCTAAATCCTGTACTCCAAATATATTGGAAATCTTTTTGTCTGTAAATCTTGGCCTGTAAGTTTTGAGTATTTTGCACCATATTTGCCATCCTATTCTCAAGTCCCTCTTCGTCCAGGAAACTTCCCAATGCATTTATATCCGGCAGCCTATCTCTTTGTTTTTTCATGTCCTGTTACTATTTACAGAGTCAGTTCATGTGAAATTACTACTTCTGCAATCCCCTTCCTACCTCAAACCTCTGCAAATGGGCTTCTAGTCCATGAACTTATTTGCTAAGCCCAACAAAAAATATGGCCCATATATTACTTAAACTTAGCCAGAGGAGAGGCTATTATATTCTTTCTCATTCATTATTCTTTCTCCTTATATGGTTTCCAGAAAATGACATTTTGGTCTATTCTTCTTTACCTTTTTTCAGAGCTCTTATTCTTCAGCCAATTTATCTAAAGAAGGTACAAATAGTCATTTCTTCACATTTCCTTATTGTTCCTGAAATATTTATGTAAAAAAATAGGCTGATGACTATTAAATTTATGTATTTAAATATAAACACAGACACACATTTTTATTAAGGCTTAACCATCACTGTTTCATACACATCTCAAACTCAATGTGTTTCAAATTGCATTACCTTTGAAAAGCATTTATAAGAGATTTCAGCCCATAGTAAACAAATATTTATTAAATAAAACTTAAATTTTGCATAATGAAGTGTTTAAGAGTAGGAACTTTATAGTCAGTCACACCAGATTTAAATTCTAGCTTTGCCACTAGTGAGTATAATCCCATAATACTCGCTTTATACTGTTGTGATTTTTACGAAGATTAAACAAGATAATTTACTTATCGCACTGGGCAGCATACAGAAAATGCTTAAATATGTTGTTGTTAATAGCATTTTTAAACAAACTCTATATCCTATGGAATTTTTCCCCTTGATGTCTTTGAAATCTATCCTACTTTATCATTCTCATTAACATTGCTTTAGTCTAAGCCCTTATAATTTCTTGCTGGTATTGCTGAAATAGCCTTCCAATAGGTCCCTAATATTTCCAGTTCAGTTCTTGAAAATGCCGTGAAAATATTCTTACAAAAACAAAATTAGCCATAATATTCCTGCTTTGAAATCATTCACAGTTCTGCATATCTTTACTGAATATACTTTGGACTCCAGACAAAGCAGTCAGGATCGTCTTCTACTTCTCCATGCTTACCTCTCGTCATTACGCCTCTTGCATTCTATGCTGCAACCACATTCTGTCACTTTTATACTCCTGATGGATCATGCTCACTGTCATTGTTAGGCCTTTTGACATGAAGTACTTTCTATCTTGCCTCAAGTATATCTGGTTTGCACAATGCATTATTTTTTTCAAAATTCAAACAAGGCAACTATTCAAGCTTTCTCGCATTCTTCAGACTGATTTTCTTATCCCTTTCTTCTACACTTCCATAATATTTGAGCATTTCTTTATTTCAGTACATAATAGTCTGGTGCATCATAAGGCATTAAGAATTATGATAGAATGTCATTAATGTGATACACAACCAGGAGTCGTCAATTTTAATGTAAGATTTTCAAGGATAAGAATTATATGTTAGACTTTCTTGTATTCTCTATGGCATAAAAGTCAATAATAATTTGTTAATCTGTGTACTTTTCTTCGCTATTTTAAATCACTAATTATTTCTTTCTCTTCTCTGTGGAAAATGTGATGTAGCAGGTGGCAACAGTGATATGGACCTGTGATGATATCATGCTTAGGAGGTGGATTCAGGGAAAATGAGTTTGTCTATTTCTCTCAAGAATGCCTAACATTGCTTCCCAGTGTTTGTCTTATTATCATGGATTCTCCCAAATATAATCACTACCACATTAGACAGAATCAAGAAAAAGTTACAGAAAAGAATAGTTGTTGCTTTGGTGAACTAAACAAATAGGATAATAAGAATATTTGTAACTTAAATATTATATCAATTTTATTAGGTTCTTCTAAAAACTTATTCTGATATCCAATCTAATTGATACAAGTCAGTTTTTAATTCTGGCTCTAAAAAGACTTAACTGGTATTTAAGAAACTATCCAAGATATTCCAAAAAGTTGCAATAAATTTTACAAGTAGGTTTACCTTTAACAAATTACTTGTCAGAGATCTCCTAAACCTTATCTCTACATGGCAGAAAAATATAATTCAAAGGAGAAGAAATGAAGAAAGAAGCAGATAGGGTAGTTTTTAGCAGTAGCGTCACACAGAATCTGTCTGAAGAAGCAAGAAATTACCCCAAAACTAATTTAAAATTGTCAAGTGGCCTTTGTTCCTTAAAGAAACCAATTCCCTTATAATTCTCAAAAGGTACAAGATATTGCATTAATATGGTTCCTAATATGACACTTTTTCTGTCCTCACTACATAAAATAAAATTATTTTGAAGGACATTTTAAGAAAACACGTCCGTATATACATTTAAACTTCCAAAAGATTTAAGATCTAAAGAGATCATAAAAGTTGTCCTGCTTAATATAAATATTCAAAACATTCTTTAACTCAACTGTTGGCACACCATAACCCATGGGGCGAAATATGGTCCATCACTTGTTTTTATAAATAAACTTGATTGGATCATAGCAATGCCTATTTTTTTTTTTTTTTTTTTGTATTTCTTATGGCTGCATTTGCACTGCGATAGAAGAATTGAGTCATTGCTGCAGAAACCATATGACCCTCAAAGCCTGAAATATTTAGTATCTGGAACTTAGAAAAAAGTTTACTGACCTTTACTGAAATTCTTATAATCATTTATGTCTGATTAAATCATTTAAAGGTTGTTTTTTTTCCCAAACAACAATATTCCACTAATATTGATGTACAGATATTTTGACTGGATACACACATTACATAAATGCATATATATGTATACATAGTATTTTTAAAATATGATCACATTTAGCAATATTTACCATGAAATAACAAATCTTCAGTGTCCTTTTCGCAACACTGAAAAAAGCCACATGAGATATTCAGGGACTGATCTTCCTTTCGATAGGTAACATAACAAGGCTGCCTTGGCTTACACAATTCAGAAGCTCATATTTATTTGGTTGGTGCAAGAAAAGTACGAGATAATTTATCTCAAGAGTATTTTTAACAACTAGATAGGGAATAGGTCGATTTAGGAGGCTAGAAAATGGAAAATTAAATAGGGTTAGTATCAGACCAAGTTGGAGTGAGAGACTCTGAACCTGAAGAATAACGGTACCCTTCCACCTGAGAACACCTCAAAGTATACACAATAATAGATCTCAATGAATTGTATGTCATACAGGAAAGGGCCATGACCCTTGAGAGATAAAAAACAAAAGAGTTAAGGCTAAAAAGTTTGCAGATTACTGCCTGCAGAGAGCTTTTTGATTATTGCACAAGAAGGGCAAACACAAGCAGAGATCAGCAAGTTCCATGAGTTGTGGAAGAGGGCTGGGCGTTTGCCAAGGCTAAGGCAGCTGGAGTCATCAGGTAGAGTATTGGAGGGGAGAGAGCTATGCCGGAGAGAACACTGGAGAACTTCAGAAATTCTCCTTTGAGCATTCCACTGAATACTGACTGATTAGCCCATATATATGAGGCCACTACCCAACATCGAGGAAAAGAAAAACCCAAGAGGATTAGAAGGAAAACTCCTTGGGCCTCCTAAGGCAGCACTGATGGCTGTTCTCACTAATCAGAGCAGACACCCTCATAATTCTTTAACATTGGGTAAAATATTCAGAAGGGTTTAGCTTAGTGGTAGAGAAGAATTAGACCTAGACAAAAAGCTGCTCTGTTCCCACCTAAAAATGCTTAAAAGCAAGACTCTAAGGGATCAGGATATTTTCAGATTACTCAACCATGTTCCAGGATAATTCTCAGAAATATTAAAATAAATACAATAGTATCCAAACTCCAACAAAGTAAAATACAAAATGTTTAACAGCTAAAAACTATTACCAAGCATTATAAAAGCAGAAATATCAAGCCATTAGAAGAAAACAAATCATTTAAAATGACCCAGAAAGAAACTTGATAGAATTAATAGATATGGACATTAAGCAGTTATTAAAACACTTTTCATGTCAAAAATTTAGAAGAAAGGTGGCACCTTTTGATGGTGAAATATTGAAGGCATTCTTCCTGAGATCAGGTACAAGACAAGGATGTCCATATTCACTACTTCTCAACATTGTCTTGGAGGTTCTATTCATTTAAGTGGGGCAAATGAAAGCAATAAAAATTAATCCAGATTAGAAACAAAGAAAAACAAAAATGTTATTCACAGATAATAAGATCATCTACATAGAAAATACAATGAATCCTGGAAATTTTCTACTAGAAATAATAAAGGAGTTTAGCAAGTTTGCAGGATACAAGATTGCTATGTAAACATCATAATTTCTATACACTAAAAACAATTAGAAATTAAAATACATACTAATATAATTTATAATAGCACCCAAAGTAAAACACTTAAGGATGAACAACAGAAGATATACAAGACTTGTGTATTGAAAGCTACAAAACATTGCTAAGAGAAATTAAAGATGTTTATTAATCAGAAAATCCAGTATTGTTAACATGCCAGTTCTCTTCAGATTAAACTAAAGATTTAATGCAATTCCAACCTCAATCCCAGCAGGCTTGCTTTTTGTATAAGTTGACCAGATGATTCTTAAATTCACATATATATCCACTCTCTTGCATGTGCATGTGTGTGTGCGTGTGTGTTGGGGGGTGTGTGTAAGGAGCTAGAATACTCAAGTCAATCTTGTAAAAAAACAAAGCTGGGGGACTTGCACTATTTGACTTTGTCTTATTTTATGAAGCTATAATAATCAAGATAGTTTGACACTGGTATCAACATAGGCAAATATGTTAATAGAAATAAATATGAAGTCCAGAAGTGAAGCAACCCATCCACTTTTGTTAATTAATTTTTGACGTGGTCTAAAGACAATTCACTGGAGAAAAGAAAGGTTTTTGTTTTTTTTTATTTTCCCCCAAAACCCAGGGCTATAAAATTGTATATTCATATATAAAAAATAAATATAAACCATACCTTGAGCCAAATAAAAATGTAAATCAAAATAGATTGCAGGCATAAATGTAAAAGGTAAAGTATAAATGTTGTGGGAAAAAAATAGTAGAACATCTACGTCACTTGGATTAGGCAGATATTTCTTAGTTAATACATTAAAGCATCATCCACAAAGAAAATATAATTGATAACTTTTACTTTATCAAGTTTAAATTTTTATTGAAGAAAGGCACAATTAAGAGAATGAAAATACTAGTGCAGACTCAGAGAAAATATTTGAAAATCATATATATGACAAAAATTTGTATCCAGACTGTATAAAGAACTCCCCAAACTCAACAACAAAAAAAGAAATAAACCAAATAAATTGGCAAATAAAAATAAGGAAAACAGGCTGGGCGCGGTGGCTCACGCCTGTAATCCTAGCTCTCTGGGAGGCCGAGGCGGGCGGATTGTTTGAGCTCAGGAGTTCGAGACCAGCCTGAGCAAGAGCGAGACCCCCGTCTCTACTAAAAATAGAAAGAAATTAATTGGACAGCTAAAATATATAGAAAAAAATTAGCCAGGCATGGTGGCGCATGCCTGTAGTCCCAGCTACTCGGGAGGCTGAGGCAGTAGGATCACTTGAGCCCAGGAGTTTGAGGTTGCTGTGAGCTAGGATGACGCCACCGCACTCTAGCCAGGGCAACACAGTGAGACTCTGTCCCAAAAAAAAAAAAAAATAAGGAAAACATTGAAACACACACTTCATTGAAGAGGATATATAGATATCAAATAAGCATGTGAAAAGATGTTCAGCATCATTGCCCATTAAGAAACTGCAAGTTAGAGGCGCAATTAAATACCACTGCATATATACTGGAATGACCAAAACAAAAAATGACAATATCAGGTCCTGATGAGGATATGGAGCAACTGAATTTCCCACGTTTCTGGTGTAAATGTAATATTGTACAGCCACACTGGAAATAAGTTTGATATTTTCTTGTACAGAATACACTATGTAACCTAGAAATCATTCATTTGAGTATTTCCCCTAGGAAAATGAGATATTAGAATAATAGGGAAAAAACTGTGTAAGAATGTTCATAGAAGCTTTATTTTAATAGGCAAAGACTGGAAAAAATCAAAGGGATAAACAGTGGCACTCATACAATAGAATATTATTCAGCAATAAAAAGAAAAAAACTATTGATATGTGCAAGAATTGGATGAATTTTAAAAGCATTATGCTAAGTGAAAATAACTAATCTCAAAAGTTTACATACTGTATTATTTTATTTATATAACATTCTAAAATGACAAAAATATGGTGATGGAGAAAAGTTAGTGTTTGCCAAGGGTTGGATTTCAGAGGAGAGAGTATGACTATCGAGGATAAAAGACTTGAGAAAGTTTCTCTGCGGTAACAGAATAATATTGCATCCTGAGTTTGGTGGTGGATACCTGTGACATAATTTCATAGTACTATAAGCTGAATTTTTAAAAGATGAGTATATTAAAAACTTGTGAAATCTAAATGACGTATGTAACGTTTAAAATAGTATTGTACCAATGTCAATTTTCTGGTTTCAACAAATGTATTATGCTTATGTGAGTTGTTATCATTAGGAAAAGTTGGCTAAGGGAACTCTCTGTACTATTTTTCAGCTTCTTGTGAGTCTAAAATTATTTCAAAATAGAAGTTTAAAATATCAGCCCCCAAATCTTCTATGAATAAAACTGGATATCTATACTTAACATTTCTCCCACTGCAATGCTCTATTTATTTATAATAGAGTATAACTATATCATTTTAAATAAGAAGCTCTATTGCTGACTTTTTAATATTTCAGAAGCCACTCTTCCAAGTACGTTGTGTAAAATATGCAATCACCCAGACACACACATGCACAAATACACCCAGCAAAAGTCTTGTTTTAACATATTGCATTATTTATATTTCTTCCAAACAAGGAGTTTTAGGTTTCCCTCAATTGTTACTACAATTTCATCATTCATGGTTAAATTTGGACATTTCTGACATTTCTACTCTTTTAAAGTCATATCTGTTTAAACTCTGAGGCACACAACCATAGGATTATATAACATCTTTAGACTTTAATACTTATCATTCTTTATTTACACTGACTTACTATACTTCAGTAGATTCCCTTGCTGGAAGTGTGGGTCCTAGATGTCTTCTGCAGTAATTGATTCTAGAATCAAATGCCAGATTTATATTGATTATTATCATGAAGCCATTCATGATCATTGTGACTCCTATAACATGATGGTTAATTTTGTATGTCATATCATGCTAACCCAGAATAATGAGAAGTGACAGGGTGTTTGGCACAAAGTGATTGTTTTATCACCCAATAAAGTGAAAAATAATAGTTGTCACTGCTGTAGCAAATTAGGTAATATTGCAGAACCAAGGAGTTTGGATTAAACTATAGCTATAGGTCAAGTTAGAAATTGCTGAAGAATGGTACATCATATATTATGTCTAATTAAATTAATATGTAATGAAAACACTATTTAACAAATAACTGCTTATTATTAATTTCAGAGAAATGACAAACATTGACACCTTTTCAATGTTGTTTCATGATTATAGCAAATGTCTCCCAGGTGGTTGAAATGGTGATTATTAAAATAAATATTTGCATTTATGTCCAACAAGGATAACATAGATCTTCAGATGTGGGATAATGGTTTTTAAGGTAAAGGTTAATAACATTTAGCATAACCAATGGTTAACAAACCAAGGGCTAATACCAAAATAAGTGTATCTTGTAGTGTAGATGTTGGTTATATTATAAATTACAAACTTTAAAAGACCTGATATTCTAACCCCTGAGAGATACTAGCGTAACTGATCTCAGGCATAATCATTTCTGTGTAGGGCACCTGACTCTTTTAGACTCTTTTAGAATATGTTACATTGTTTTGAAACTGATTGTCTATCTACCATACCAGTCTGAGAGTCCCTTGAGAAAAAAGATTTTGTTCTGGTTTGTTAGGTTTTCATAACATTAAGCACTATGTCTGTAACAAAATGAGCATTGAAAAAATTCCTTTGTACTAAATACATGAATATACAGAACTTGCCAATGGGGAAGAAAAAGTAGAAGAATTATGAAGGGACTGGAAAGGAGACACTAAAATAATGATTCTATAAGTAACTGAGGATGGCTAGAAGAGGTGCAGTGTGGGTATTTTCTAATGAGGGCATATACCCGGGGTGATCAATCTGATTACGTAAGTTTATACATGCATTGTTTCTGGAAACAATTATGCTTAGAAACAAGGAAAATAAAAACAAATAGAAGCAAAAATATGAAAAAAAAATTTACTTAAATATAAAGTGAGGAATACCTGCTCATCCCGGGTATAAAAAACTGTAAAAGAATGTCTTCTACTTTAGTAAATGAGAACAAGCCAGACAATTTACAAATCGTAAATTTTGAGTCCAACAGACATCTGAGGTCACTAGGTAACGGCACTTACTGAATTCCAAAGGTAAATGAAGTCTTCCATTGAAGACTGGACACACGAACTACTTCACCTTCGTCAAAATAAGGGAAGAAGAAGGGTCCACTATAAAAGATGGTAAGAAAAAAATAGCTGGAGTTTTCTTTTTAATCCTAAAGTGAAATAGCCTAAGGTTTTTAAATCCTGGATGCCCTGAATACAAATACATTTTTTCCAAGGCTTCCAAGAAGTACTCAGGAGAAACAATGCGTGTAGGGCTGAAGACTGCACCCCTCACCCCATGGCACAAGTGATGCAGGGTGTATCCCAGGAAGGGAGGAAAGGCCCCTGAACTCGCCAAGTGGGTTCTTGGCTTAATGTGGGAATGAGTTTGAGAGCGAACCAAGCAGTTACAGGGCAGTTTTATTGAGACACAGACAGACAACTGATCCTATTCCACAGACAGAGTAGGCATCCTTTCCTGAGCAGGAGGGGGAGGGGACCCCATATTGGGGCAGTGGTAACATCTATATGTGTTCAAAAACCCCTTTAGGAAACAGCCATAGTATGTGACCAGCTGTGTCTTGAGGTCAAGACATAAAGGTTAATCGTAAAGTGCTGTCATAGAAAGGTCAGCACAGTTTGTAAGGCACCCAGCTTAGTAATTCACCCATCCTCAGGTGGTCCCAGGCCACGACTTGCTGGAGATTTCCTTGTTCAGAGTGGTTAGGGTATGGTGTCACTCAAAATAGCTGCATTCAGGCTCTCTTGACCTTCCTTTTCTGCCTTATCCCTACGTTACAAGTATGCAGGGCCTGCGTGGATTGGAAGGAGAGCAGAAAAACCTGAAGATCCCTTAAGCATTCTAGACCCTACATGAGTTCAGGGGGCTGGTCTGGTAGCAGGCAGAAAATTTACCAGTTCACTGGCCTTTCTCTACTATAAAGCAAAGATCAGATTGTGGGAGGACGGAGGTAGACGATAAGCTTGCATTACTGAACCATCACTGATAGTAGGCTGCCACTCTGGGAGAACAAAAAATCTGCCAGCATTAGCCTTGGAAATGAACGGGGAAGCAGAGATTATTTAACACTGTGGGAAAGACAATGATGAGAAAGTCCTATCCCTGAGTTATAGGGGCACAGACCTGTCTAAAACTGAAAAGGAAGGGAATTTTGATTCTCCTACTTCCACTATAAGACCTGATAGAGGTGACAAGCAATTCGAATCTACCATTAGAGGAGGGACAGGATGCAGAGTGAGTAAGCCCTGTGATTCAGGTATGCTGAAACCTGAGAAACAGGAATATTGAAATAAACTATCTGGCACACCAGGCCTTACACTTATCACAAAGCAGTGAGTGTCCTTCACTCTAAGAATTTGAAGACTGTTGACTCCAGTTCAACTGCAGTCTAGATTGACTCAAACCTCACAGTAATGGCCTGACAAAAATGAAGTATTTTGATTCATGAGCATACATATTATTTATGTCAGATTTCACTGTTGTTTTACACACAATGACCGGTATTCAATAATAATAAAAATACGACAGACTTCTGGTTGCAACCCTCACACGTAGAGTTTGGAAGTTGTCACTTTTGTCCTTATAAAAAAAAGAGCTAAACAGACTGAAAATAAAGGACTCTCCTTTCACCCATCAGAAGACTTTGTATCCAGGGCAAGCCACTGACCCCAAATTGAAAGAGAGATAAACAGAGTCACAAGTAAATTTGCTTACATGGAGCAGAAGCTCCCGGAGCCAGTAACTGGTAGAAACAGCAAATCAGTAAATTTGACAAATTGTTCTAGGCTGAGAATAAAATGGCATGGGATGAAAATTCCTGGTAGTTTCAGTCATGAGGGGTTCTGCAGATTTTCACGGGTTTTATCTACAAGAGCCCCAATGAAGGTGAAGAGCCAAGAAAGAGACCCTCGTGGTTCTGGTACAGGAAGAGGAAGTTTAACCCTTGTGCAATACCCTCAGAGCCTTCTTGAAACAAAGAATTACCCTTCAAGGGAGAAGACTGCCCAGGACTAATCCCACCTGGGGAAGGGGGATATTTCCCATTCTAGCTTATTCTCACCTTCCTGTCTCTTCTAAGCGGGGTGAGCTAAGAAACACTTGTGAAGCAGCCTCGGGTCTTCACAAGTGATCCATTAAAAGACTGATATTTTATCAAATGATTATAGAATGCTTTCCTGGTCCCACACCTTACCACCATACCAACATGACTCCATTATAACACAGAGAATTAAAAATAAAAGAGCTTCAAAACAGATTCATTTGGAGGAGAAGTACTTAAAAATCCCAAAGTCAATAGGGAAGAACAGTGAAACTAGAGGAATTTGAACCCTCTGGCCCCTATGACTGTGGAAAATGTGATAAAACAGCCCAAATTCTAGCCAAAGAGAGATAAAGCCTCACATTGAAGACCTATTTTTTTTTTTTTTTTTTTTTTAGAAATGAGGTCTTGCTGTGCTGCCCAGGCTGGAGCACAGTGGTGTGATCATAGCTCACAACAGCCTTGAAATCCTGGGCTCAAGTGATCCTCCCACCTCAGCCTCCCAAGTAGCTGAGACCACAGGCACTCATTACCATGGCTGGCTAATTTTTTTATTTGGTTGTAGAGATGGGATCTTGCTATGTTGCTCAGGCTGGTCTTGAACTGCTGGGCTCAAGTGATCCTCCCACCTTGGCTTCCACAAGTGTTGCAATTACAAGAGTGAGCCACTGTGCCCATCCCTAAACATCACTCAATACGTCATCTGTCCAAGTTTCAACAAAAAGTACAAGCCATTCTAAAAGGCAAGTAAAACACAGCCTGAACAAATAAAACATTAGAACAAGAGTCTGATAGGACAGAGATGTTAGAATTATAATAAATTCATCAAAAAACATTCATTAACATGTTAAAGGCCTTAGTGGAAATAAATGCAACATTTAAGAATAAATAAATAATCTAATTAGAGAGATAGAAACCCTAAAAAAAAATCAAAAGAGAATACTAGAAATAATTTTAAAAAACACTAACAGAAATGAAGAATGCCTTTGATAGAGTCAATATGACTACCTGGATGGGTGGGGAACCTCTGCCTTGGGGACACATGTGGCTTTCTGGATCCTTGAGTGCAGCCTTTTGACTAAATCCAAATTTTACAGAACATATCCTTTTAATAAAAGGATTTGTTGTGGGAAGTTTGGATTTGGTTGAGGGGCCACATTTGGGGATCTGGAGGATCCCCAGGGCTTGCTGCCACAGTTTCCCCCTTTCCCAAACCAGAACTCTTTGGAGAAATGGCTAATTCCATCACTGGACAAGAAATCTGGAAGATGAGCCTGGAGAAGCTTATAGTGCCAGAAAGTAAAAGAGTACTTAAAAACCAAAAACAACAACAAAAAAGCCAACATTGATGGGGTTAATGATGGGAATAACTGAAAGGGATTTAGGAGCCAATCGAAAGAGTTTCCAATAGCAAAAGCGAGGACATTTTGTATCACAAAAGCATTTAAACAATATTGGACTCTAACTTAAAGCATAAAATAAATACCTGAGTCCATACTGATACAATTTTTCATTAAATGAGGGGTAGAGACTAATCTCCCTTGCAGAAAATTTCAAATTATTTACAGAGATACTCCATCATTAAGGAGGTAGATCCCACTCTTTAAGTGTATACTGTAGATAAACAATTCATTTTAGATAATACAATATAAAAATGGGGATAAAGAGAGATTTTACAATGGAAAAACCTGACAAACACATCCAGATAGGTGGTCAAGATCAATATCAGCTGTGGTCAGTCATGTTAGTAGCAAGTACTCTTTATATCATGTGCTAAAAATGACGTTTTACTATATTGTCTTGCAAAAACTCGTAACTCCATTCTATTCGTAAGAAAAATATTGAACAAATTCTAATCGAGGGGCTTTCCTAAAAACATACCTGACCAACGTTCTTTAAGAATTTCAAAGTCATTGAAAATAAGAAATATCTGGGAAACTGTTAGAGCCTGGAGAAGCCTAAGTAGACATGACGAATAACCGTAATGTGATATGTTGCATGGGATACAGGAACAGAAAAAGGACATTAAGTTAAAACTATGAAATTATGAATAAAATATGATATTAATTAATATTTGTCATTATTTGTGCATTAAATTGAACAAATGTAACACACCAATATAAAATTTTAATAAGGGAAATTTGGTGTGTACTGTCTTTGTAATTTTTCTGTAAATTTACTCTGTTCTATAATAAAATTTGTTAAAAAATAACTTTGAAGTATAGATTTTTCAGAAGTAAGCAGGGACAATTTGTTGCTAGTAGACCTGCACCACATGAAATTTTGAGGGTGTTTGGGTAGGTTTATTACAAATGAATCAAGAGGAAAAGAACAATTGTTAAATGGAATGATAGTATTCTAAGATACTTTCATTATAGATAAAGTGATAAATATCAATTCAAGGTAAATAGTGATAAATTAGTGGTAAATATTTTATTCTCTCAAGAAAGGTCTAAAAATAACAAAAAGCAATATAACTGTAATGTCAATACAATAGATAAAAGAGGTAGAATTGCGAAACAACAACAGCAACAAAATAGCTTAATTTTTAAAGAAGAAAGATAAGGAACATAGAAACAAAAAGCAGAGAAAAAATGGAAAGGATGTAGCACAATGGTAAGCATAAAACCAACTATATTAGGAATTATGTTAAATATAAGTTGTATGAAACCTTCAATTAAAAGCAGAGATCATAAAACAGAATTAAAAAATAAGATGAAGCTATAATCTGTTTAGAAGAGGAGTATTTCTTTTTGATTTTTTGATTTTTTTATTTCAGTATATTACAATGGTAAAAATGTTTAGGTTACATATATTGCCTTTGCCCCACCCAAGTCAGAGCTTCAAGAGTGTCCATTCCCCAGATGGTGTGCAAGGCACCGTCCCCTCCTCCCCACTCTCACCTGCCCAACACCTGATGAATATTACCACTATGTGTGTACTTAAGTGTTGGTCAGTTAAGTCAGTTAATAGCAATTTCATGATGAATACATATGGTGCTCGTTTTTCCATTCTTGTGATACTTCACTTAATAGAATGGGCTCCAGCTCTATCCAAGATAATACAATAGGTGCTAGATCACCATTGTTTTTTGTGGCTGATTAGAACTCCATGGAATACATATACCATATTTTATTAATCCACTCATGTATTGATGGACATTTGGGTTGTTTCCACATCTTTGCAATTGTGAATTGTGCTGCTATTAACATTCTAGTGCGGTTGTCTTTTCATAGAATGTCTTTTTTCTTTTGGATGGACCAATGGAACAGAACTGAGAACCCGGGTATAAAACCATCCTCATATAGTCAGCTAATCTTTGACAAAGTAGAGAAAAACATACACTGGGGAAAAGAATCCTTATTCGATAAATGATGCTGGGAAAACTGGATAGCCACATGTAGAAGACTGAAACAGGGATACGTACCTCTCACCTCTCACAAAAATCATCTAATCTTTGACAAAGCTGACAAAAACATACACTGGGGAAAAGAATCTCTTTTCAA
>NW_012148175.1:388914-393909 GCF_000956105.1 Propithecus coquereli
AAAATGTTGGAAAAACTCTTATAGACATTGGCCTAGGGAAAGAATTTATGAAGAAGACCCCAAAGGCAATCATAGCAACAACAAAAATAAATAAAATGTGGGACCTGATCAAATTAAAAAGCTTCTGCACAGCTAAGGAAACTATTAAGAGAGCAAACACACAAACTACAGAATGGGGGAAAATATTAGCATGTTACACATCCATTAAAGGGCTGATAATTAGAATCTATATAGAACTCAGGAAAATCAGCAAGAAAAAATCGAACGACCCCATCAATAAATGGGCAAAGGACATGAACAGAAACTTTTCAAAAGAATATAGATGAAAGGCTAACAAACATATGAAAAAAATGTTCAGCATCTCTAATCATCAGGGAAATGAAATCAAAACCACAATGAGATATCACTTATCTCCAGTGAAAATGGCCTTTATCAAAAAGTCCCAAAGCAATAAATGTTGGCGTGGATACAGAGAAATAGGAACACTCATACACTGCTGGTGGAACTGCAAACTAGTACAATCTCTGTGGAAAGTAATATGAAGATATCTCAAAGAGCTACAAATAGAACTACCCTTTGTCCAACAATCCCATTACTGAGCATCTACCCGAAAGACACATTATATCTTTTTAAGATAAGTGGTATTATATGTATTCTGATAAACATTTGATTATACTGTCTATTAGATATACAGATATAATATTCATTGAATATATACATATGTATAAGTTCATAGATATAGATGATAGACAGATGATAGATCTATTTTGCTCTAGTTGCACTGAATGTATGTAGTTCCCTGAAGAAGCACACTTGGTATCTCATTCATGTCTTTTTATGCTCCCATAGCCTAGAAACTTATTTTTTCCTAATTTGGGATGTAAAACAAATCCTTATTTATTTTAGTTTTTATTTATATGTTGTAAGGGAATGCACTGTGCTTCAGTACATAATAATATTTAGTTAAGTTTTTTGTCCCTTTACTTTCTAAATTACTTTTCTATAATCTCTGTTTCAGGAACTATTTTATTAATATTAGTCTTTATATTCCCCAAACCTAGAGCTGTTATCAAAATAAACACTGGCCAAATGAATGTTAATAAACATGTAAGAGTGTGTTCTAGCCATTTTTTCGCTATAAAAATATTTTTGGCCTCATCTTGGAGAACTCCTAAAATCATGATAGATTTACCTTCCTCTGATTTCTAAAAATATCTGAAAAAATTGATGCATATCCTAATTCCACAAATACATTTTAGAGCACATCTAAGATTTTAAAACATGAAAAGTATTAGAGAAAACATACAGTCCTACAAAAGGGGCTATTATTAGTAGTGAGGAAATATATCATAAAATAAGATGTTATATTCCAGAGAAGTTAAATAGAAGTGAATAAAAGATTATTGAAGTTCTTAGGAATGACTTTAGAGATGAGAAAGAATTCGTGGAAGAAAGTTGGGTGGAGAATAAGTATGATGAGATGAGTCAAAATGATCTTCCAAAAACTGCACAAAGGGGCAAAGAGCTTTTTTGTGAAGGTAACAACAGTTGGTAACTATTATATGACACTAAGACAAATAGTCTATAAAAATAATTTTGGAAATAATGAGAATAATAAGAAACCTATAGTATGGAGAGAGATTAAAAGTGTGTTCTTGGAACTAACACTGAAGAATTTTGACTTGATATTGGAGGAAGCATTTCTATGTTTTTGAAAGGGAAGTGATTTCATCAAAGTGAAACAGAAAAAATACCAAGATGTTGCGGAAATAATTAAATGTTGACACTATTTTTACATATTGCACTAAAATTCATTTGTATTACAATTATTCTTTGTTTCTAGGAAAGGTTCAGTGCAAATAAAGATTCACAAGATTTAGTCCTGTGTATTAAAGCCTAAGCAAGGGATAAAATCTATTAAATAGATTGAGGAGGCTCATTATTATTCTACATAGTTGCAATTGGGTGGAAAAGATGACCCATTTGTAGGGAGAAAAGCAAGAATTAACCTGTAAACAATCTAAATAGAGTTATGCACCAAATGGGCGGGAAAAATAATTAATCTTTTAAACACTATTTCTCTTCTTCGGCTGCAGAAATTTAGAATAAGTTTACAGTACATGCTCTAGTTATACCAATAAAAGCAAGGTAGGTATGAGACAAGAAGATATATTTGATATAAGCAAATTTGTTGAAAGTACAGCTTTCCTTCTACCTCGCAGTTCTATAGTCCATTAAGTTTGAATACTGAACAAATCCCAGATTTAACCATAAACATAACTTCAGTATAGTCTTTTAAAATTATATTATACATCACATTTAAAATGCTTTCAATTTGACTGTAATTGGTTTACTTAAACACAGCTGAGCATATAAGCATGTAAGTTCTTTCCCAATTAGTTGATGAAGCTTCTGTTCTCATTTTCATGTATCATACAGTTGGACTTAAATTCTCACGCTTGCATGTACAGGACATAATTAAAACATGAACAAGAGAAATTCTGCTCTAATCATACCAATGTAACCAGATGCTTAGGTTCTCTTGCAATTTAGTATTAAGAATATCTATAAGTAAAGATGTTCATTTTGATTGCAAAATATAATTAGTCTATAAAATATATTATAAACTGAATACAGTTTTCCTTGGACTCCATATCTAAGTAAACTTTAAATGAGAATTTCTTATATAAAAGGATGTTGAGTAGGTTTTCAAAGATATTATTTAGAGATTTTAGAAAACAGAGAGATTGTGTTTTCTTCCAAATTTTCCATTTTCCTAAAAGTAACTTTAGCCCATATTTTAAACTAAATCTCATTCAATAAATCTGTAAAAATGTAAGCAGTTGCTGCCTTTATAATATTTACTTCTACTTATAGAAGATCCAGTTAAAAATATTAATAAGAACTTTATTGTTCCTAAAATGTATATGCCATATTAAAAGAATAAAGAATTATAGAAATGGCTGGTGAACTTTGGTAAAGAGAAGTAAAATAATGTATTTCAAAGCACAACAATAATAATAATTGAAATTAGTCATTTTATGAGCATAAAAGGACAGTTAAAATTTAAAAAGTTTTCGTACCTGATTACCAACTTTAAACTTAAACATTATTTATAGTATACCTTCATTGCTTTTTTTCACCTTTCAAAATTGTTTTGCTATTTCATTAATATTTTAAAGTAAAAATCTGCCTGTTATATTTGCAAAAAATTATTGGCAAAAAATAAACACAGTTAAGAAAATGAAAAGAGATTATTTACATTCCTATAGATACTTGGAAATTAAAAACAAAACTCTAACAATGCTTGTGCTTAGCTCTGTTTTTTGAATTTACTTCTTCAGTATGCTAAATTTCATTCCATTTATATTGATATAAATTTTATCACTCTCATTCCAGTTCATCCAGTTCAACATTCAACACGACTGCATTACATTTTTCCCCATCATAGGAAACTATGCATTAGTGAATCAAACTATATTTTGGTGAGGTTTTAATATTTTTCCTGTTTAGTAATTTTACCCTTGGTTGCAAAAGAGAGAACAATTTTAAAATGTTACTTTAGAATGATAAGCTGAAGCAATTATGGATTCATTTTATCCAAATTATAATTCTAAAAATGAATGTGCTGATATCCCTTCTTTGTTGTCTGGATCACCGATGTCTCAAATTTTTGCTAAATAAATAATTCCCCTACTCACATTAATACCCATTATTTTGTTCTACAGAATATCAATTTCTTAGATTTCACCAGTTCTCATAAGTTTGCATTTACATTTAAATATAAACATGGAAGACATGTTTGTCAGCTTGTGACAAATGTCCAACATTGTATAACAACTTAAAATCTGATAATAAAGTCTGTGTTCGTGGTGAACCACTGTCATAACCTCTTTGACTTTTTTCACTTCAGTAGCAGAAGGCCAAGACCTTAGATGAGAAAGAGGCGAGTCTGTCAAACATGATGCCCATCTTGCTTTAGATTCATAGAGAGATGTGTTATTGAAACTTGGAGTGAGATATTTCAAACACCTATACTTGTAATCCATCAAATTCCTTAATTATAAATCTTAAGGTAAAAGAAAGCTAAATAAAATATTGTTTAATACTTTTATATAGCATAAGATGTCTGATTAGCTACTTTCCTAAATTACAATTCAATAATATTGATTCTATTATGAAATAATGTAAGGATTAAAAAGTGAAATGCGGTATGATGGTTTCCTATGGTTGAAAGTACATCATCAAAGTTTTAAGCATAAACTCATAAGGGAAATAACCTGATTTTACAGTGAACTGGTAAAATAATTACTGTACATCCATACAGAAACATATAGTAAAGTTATTTAAAAAGTTCAAGTTAAATATAACTATTTTGATATGGAAAATAATATTACTAAGTGAAAGTCTTAATATAAGCATGAGAACATATTTAAACAAGAAATACAAGAAACTTAGGCTTACCTTTAAGGAAAAATCTTTGGGATTGGGGAGAGAAGAATTATTTTCTCTTCTTTTCATGCATGGCTATTTTGCTTTGAATTAAAAAGATATACATATATTACTTTTGCTTATTAATAAATCCAGTATACTTTATCTGAACATTGTGTTCATAGGAATGCTTATTTTTATCTTTAAAATTATCAAAATTTAAAAATAAGTGTATGCTATAAATTATATAGTACATAATAAATTCAAAACATAATCTCATTTCTGGTTTTCTCTTATCAAAAAAAACGAAAATGTTATAATGTAACATTTTCACCAGCAAAAATGACCAACAGAGAAGATCAGATGTCTGCGTTTAAACTGATACATTGTTGTTGAAAGTGTTAGTTTAACTTAAGTTTACTGAAAATGTCTTTTGTTATAAGGAAATCTATTTCTGGAAAAAAATATTATAATGATGAGTCATTTGCTATAAAAGGTGTTATAGATATAAAAATAAAATAAGATAAACCTTAGTGGAATTGTAGATTTTTTCCCTTTTCATGG
>NW_012148175.1:394064-434903 GCF_000956105.1 Propithecus coquereli
ATTTTTAGACACATAATTATTGTACTTATAGGATACAGTGTGAACAAAAAAAGAATGAAATCCTATCATTTGCATCAACATGGAGAAGACTAGAGGACATTGTGTTAAGTGAAATAAGCCAGGCACAGAAAGATAAATAACACATATTCTTACCCCCATGTGGAATGTAAGAAAGATGATCTCATAGAAGTATAGAGTAGAATAGTGGTTACTAGCTACTGGGAAGGGGAGGGCAGGTATCGGGAGAGGTTGGTTGAAAGATCCAAAATTACAGCCAGATAGGAGGAATAAATTCTAGTGTTATGCAGCACTGTAGGGTTACTTAACAACAATTTATTGTATGTTTTCAAATAGCTAGAAAAGAGGATTTTAATGTTCTTGATATAAAGATAAATGTTTGAAGTGAGAGATTTGCTAATTACCCTGATTTGATCATTACACGTTGTACACATGTATCAAAATGTCACATTGCACCCCATAAACAAGAATTTTTAATGGTGGAGTTTTGCATAATATGACAAATAATATGCTCAGAATCTGTCACATCAGAGCAAGTAGACCTGTACTCCTGGGAGACTGCTCTTGGCCCCCTGTGGCAGCTTTCCAGTGAAATTTCCTCAGTGTCATGATTTCATTTCAATATCATATATTTTTCTGATCAGTTCTATAAATCAACGGATTCTGCTAAAACTAGGACATTCTATTATCTATCCAGATAGAAATCAATTGTTAGAATACATTCAAACATAACTTCTTATCAGTGGGCATTGTTTTTGGGATGGTCATGGTTATTCTACAGGTATTTTGATTTATTTTATGGCTGATTAGGCACACTTATTGTAATGAACTCTATTCTGTGAAAAATTCTCATCAAGATATGCATCGATGGCTACTTGCTCTCTGCATATGTTCCATGAACAGTTGCCTTATAGATTAATGAATATGAGGAAACCTCCATATGCGATTTGCCTCGCATATATTCTGAAAGTGCCAGATGATATACTCCATACCAAATTACCATGATAAATGGTTTTGGAAATATACTTTCAAAATTTAACAATTATTTTAGATAAGCATTCTGCATTTAATAACAGTGCAAGATAATAAGCAATGTTTATTAATTATATGAACTTTTAAATAAAATAATATTATAAACTAGTGAGAGAGCAGAGACACAGAAATATTAATATTTTATCTCTTCCTATTAACTAATTTCATTTTCTAAGTGAAATAAACAATTCAGTTATATTAAGTATGCTGCTGCTACTACTGAGTGACGTTTAGGAATAAATAATCCAATTAAAATTCTTTCATGTTTATGAAATCCTTGAGAAAAATCAATGAAGAACAGGTCCACATCTGATTATAAAATCAATGAGAAGAAAATCAAGCCCAGGAAACTATGGCATGCAATCGGCTAGTTAAAATGTTACACTTAGCTCTTAGGGTTGGCAGCAGTCAAACAGCAATCAGAGAAGAAACACATCATCTCTAATTTCATTTAACCCAAGAGAGAATACTTGTGTATTGAGTATTGATCATCTAATTTTGTAGGGAAGATTAAGATTAAGACTATGTTGTAACATTGCTCACTTTTTTACACAATACACCAAAATTAATGTTTATTTTTTTTGTAAGTACCTTAGTCTGTTTTGTGTTACTATAAAAAAAAACTGAGATAGGGTAATTTATAAAGAAAATAGGTTTATTTTGCTGATGGTTCCATAGGCTTTACAAGAAGCGTGGCACCAGCATCTGCTCCTGGTGAGGGGTTCAGTGAGCTTCCAATCAAGGTGGAAGGCAAAGAGGGAGCAGGCACATCACATGGTGAGAGAGGGAGCAAGAGAGGTGCCAGCCTCTTTTAAACTACCAGCTCCCCTGTGACTAATATATACAGTGAGAACTCACTCATTACCACAGGAAGGGCACCAAACCATTCATGAGGGACCTGCCCCCATGACCCAAACACCTCCCATCAGGCTGGACCTCCAATATTGGGAATGGCATGAGATTTGGAGGGGACGAACATCCAAACTACGACAGACAGTAAGATCCTCATGTTAACTACTCAAGTTGATGGACCATATTGGTGTGTCAGGTAAAATGTGTAAACTGATTTTCCCTGACATTTTCGCCACTAATTCAGTATAAATTGAGGAAATAAAAAGAAAAATCATTGCCTTTAATTTGACAAAATAACAGTAATAATAATAATAATATATCATACTAAGTATTTCAAGTTTAGTATTAATCCAGGATTCAATCTCAGATTCAATTTGAATCTATGTTGAGTTGAGAGCAGATTAATCCATTTAACCCTCACAAACTCAAGGTTTGTGAAACTAAGCAAATTTTTTATCACTCCTCTCTTAGACCATAGTTTCTTTTGTTAGAAACATTTTTAATACAAAAAAACTAAGCCCTAACTGGTTAAAATGCTTTCCAAAGTAGCAACTATAAGTTACAATCATAATTTGAATAAAGCCAATGTGCTTCCAAAATCCATGTCCTTAACCAAACTCCACTCTAAAAATATGAACAATGTAAGTGATGGTGCTTTTGCAAAAATAGAATCTATAAAGAAACCTAACTTAAATGTGCTCTATTTTCTTCCTCTCCAGTTCTATTTTTCTTCTTTTCTATTTTTTTAAAAATATTCAAATTTTAATACATTATTATAGACCTTACTGGCATTCTTATTATTATTATTTTACAAAATGGTTAGGTATAATCTATTTTAAGTTAAGATCATAAAGAATTGCTATTTCTTCTACAATTAGATCTGTACAGTTCTAACTCCTACTTCATAAGGTTGGCATTTAAAAGGTTCACTTTAGCTCTTGTTTCAGAAATGTTTGCATGGGACAAGGTTGGGGCAGGGAGACCCCTAACAAGGCTGCTGTGGTAAACAGAAAGAGGTGATAGTGACCGGAACTAGGCTCCCTGCCAGTGATAGCACAAGAGAGATTTCTGTAAAAGATGGCTCTTTACTTTTTGACTTGGATGACTGAATTTTAGTGTCATTCATGTAATCAGATCACAATGAGGAAAGAGCAGGTAAGGCGGCTACAGGTAGCTGATGAATCGTATTTTATGTATTTTCATGGGGCATCCAAGGACAGGTGACCACTGTAGAGGCATGTGCAAGGTTGGAGGCTCAGGAATGAGATAATGGGTAGAGTTAGGAATCATAAAGAAATGAGTGACTAGTGAAGCTATACATATGGATTTTATTTGCAAGAAGATGGACCTAGATGATGATAAAGATAGGTTACGATAGAAAAGTGAGTGACAGCAATATTTAAAGGGTAGAGGGAGGGATTCCAAATACAGATAAAATACAAAAGAAGATAAAATAATATAACAACTTAACTAAATCTAAGGTATGTCTTTCTTCAAGATAAGATTGGTAAACAGTAGCAAATGCTGATAAGAGGTCAAAATGAGAAATGTTAAGTATTATCTGTATTTTTTATTTTTTTAGATTTTCTTTTTTCCTTTTTGCTCTTATTATTATTTTTAATTAACACATAGTAATTGTAAGTATTTATGGGATACAGTGTCAGATTCATGCATGTATACAATGGGTAATGATAAAATCAGGGTAATTAGCAAATACATTACCTCAAACATTTGTCATTTCTTTGTGTTAGGAACATTCAAAATCCACTCTTCTACCTATTCAAGAATATACAATGAATTGTTGTTAATTATAGTCATCCTATAGTGCTATATAACACTAGGACTTCTTCTTCTAGCAATACCTTTGTAGCATTAACAAAAATCTGACTATCTTCCTCACCACACTATTTGGTAACCGCTATTCTTCTCTCTACTTTTATGAGATCAACATTTTTAGCTTCTGCATATGAGTGAGAACATGTAGTATGAACATGTAGAACACGTAGAGTGAACCAGCTACCATTTCCCTGAGATGCAGGGTGGTGCTTCAACTTAGACACCATGTAGGTGTGACTGCTCTGATCAGCCAAGGCATGGTACCAGTTCAGGCAGTGGTAGGTGAAGGAACTTCACCTCTGCTTGGACCCACAGGGAAGAGTGTAATAGCTACTTGCAATTTGGCTTGAGGATGTTGGGCTGGAGTGGTTTGGCAGTGGTTTACCCTGAGGGATGTTGAGGAGCCACGGCTACTTGTCCCTGGAGCAAGACACACTCCAGCCATAGTTCAAATTTTAAGATGGCATAGTGTAGTATTCACACAGGCCACAGCGGGCAGGGCACAGTGCTGGCTCTTTATTTCAGGGGAGCCTAGCTACGTGGGCTCTAGAGTGTTTCCTCAGCTGGGCTTAGTGGCTGTGAGGACTTCAAGGGAAACCAGTCGAAAGGTATGTAGGTGTCCAGGGTGTTTATGGAGGTCGCTGGGCTCCTCTTGCTTACCTTTTTGCTGTCGGGAGACACTCCTTCTGGTCCCAGCTGATCCCAGTTGGGAGATGGGGTGGTAGAGGCCCAGTGTTTCCTTCTGTTCTCTCTATGGCTATACTGAGTTTCTGGGCTTACTAAGGTTTTTGTTATTTCCAGCAATCTTTTTAGCTATCTTCATTAAAATGCAGTTGTCTATTCATCGCTTTGGTTGTCTTTGTGAAGGAGACTAGCGTTAGAGGCTTCTAGTCAGCCATCTTGCTGACATCCCTCAGTATTACATGTATTAAGCAATGAACATTCAGCTGATTTCACAAGCAATGTTATATTCTGTTCTAGCGTTACAAATACAACAGAGTTGCTATTTTTCTGTTATCTGGTAATGTGTCATGAAAGAGAAACTGGAAGGATTTTCACAAAATTAGAAGATATCATTTGAATGAACTTACCTAAAAGTAAAGGATATATCGTTATACAAGGGAAATTGACATGGGAAAAGTTTCAAATAGTTATTAATAGGAAGCCACGTTTCAGACAATGCTAAAATATGAGAGACAAATGACCTAAATTCACCAAAGTAAATAGATTTAGGTTTCAAATATAAACACAAATAAAAGGCACTATGGTAGACACAAAGTGTATATTGAGCTAATTTTTCAACAGGCAAATCTATGAGGCATGTTCCATGGCAAGGAGCATTAAAATGTCTCCAGGTGATGGTTAAAAATTGTCATGACCACATGATTATATGCACTATATAAAATCTGACCTTATAATAATACATATGCAGCAAATCATGATATAATGGCTTACCATTGTGCTTGCCACATATATTTTGCTCAGTTATGTGTTGAAACTACAATCTATTTTTTAAACATATTTTGAGAGAGAAGGGCAAAAATATTTGGTGATATGTCTACAGGCTGAAAAAAACATTGGCACTGGTAGTGCTTTTATCAAAGTGTTAAATGAATCCAGTAGTTTAACAATTTGAATTTCTAAGTTTTCTCTTATTTGCATGGCAAAGGTAAATTAGATTGATAAACAGATTGTTATATCATTATTTCTTTATGTTGGAATATACAACTAAGATATATAAGCTCACATTTGAAGCAAAGTTTAAAAAAAATTACGTGTGTAAGTGTGTTTGTGTGTGTGTGTATCTGTCACTCAGCCTATGATTGTGCAGTGGCACAATCATAGCTCACTGCAGACTTGAACTCCTGGGCTCAAGTGACTCTTTCACCTCAGCCTCCCAAGTAGATGGGACTACAGACTACAGACACACACCACCATGCTTGGCTATTTTTTTTTTTTTTAATATTTTTGGAGAGACAGAGTTTCACTATGTTGCCCAGGCTGGTCTCAAACTCTAGGCTCCAAGCAATCCTCCCTCCTTACCCTTTGAAAGTACTGGGATTACAGACATGAGCCACTGTGCCCAGTTTTAAAAATGTGTCTTGACGAGTCCCTCATTAGAATCCCAATCATAGCATTCATAAATATAATTTGTCTACTGAAGATTTACTTCAGTGTAAATCTATTGCAAGAAATGTAAACTCATATAATGTTTTAGAGATCAGTTAACTATATTTGAGACTAAACAATTAGCAAAATGCCAAAATCTACTCTGTAGAATCGGTTGTGAAAAGTTTGTTTAGAGATGCTATATAAAGGTATGTATAATAGATCAGGGAAATGGAACAAAGTAATTTTCTTTTCAATTAAAACTGTTATAAATTATTTAAACTTTATGTGTTAAATAGAAGTTCTGTATTTTAAACGTTTTAAGAAAAAATAAATTTCAATATATGCGGATAAGTTGTTGAAAATAAGTAAAGGATAAAAGAAAAGCAATTAACAGAAATACTGGGAGAAATAATGAAAAAATCTTTAATTTTAACATTCTTAAAATAATTTTTCAAGTGCAAGTAGTGAAATTCTCAGGCCAATTAGTTATATAAAAACAAATGAAAGGGAAAAAAATCTTTACATCTTTGCATTTCCAAGGTATCCACTATGCAAATATTCAACTCTAGATTACTTTCAACTTCAGTTTTGAATTTATCTCTATTCTCAAAAGTGAAACCCTTTCATATCCATTTTTTTCAGGACCCAATTTCTCTAATATATAGCAACAATAAATAAAATTTTAAAATAAAAAAAACACATGGATTGCTTTAAAATATGCTATAAATAAAAATAAAATAAATATGAAATAATATGTCCTACTGATGGCATGGACATATGAATTGCTGGTTCCATATATAGGCAGTAAAAGCCATGGCATAGGTTCTTGCAAGACACAGGGGACTGTGAGTGCTCCATGAAAGGCAGTGACTATAATTCCCACCCTTTTCACAGATTATAAACAGAGGCCAAACAAATCCAGGAAATAAAGTAATAGTTGCAGGTTTAGAGAGGTGGAAACACGTACATATCTCATAAGTAACTCAGCCACTCCTTTGGCTCCATGATTGCTTTTGTCCTTTCCCCAAAACAGCTGGAGAGCAATAAATCCAAATGGGCATTATGTGATTTGAATCTAGATTGAAAACTGAGAGGCCTGGATGGAGACCAATGTAAAACCAACAGACAAAGAGGAGTAAAAATAGAGATAGAGGGAGAGGAGAAGGGAGGGGGAGGGTTGCATGCAAAATGATTGTAAACTGAAATACTGAAATCTGTGAATATCAAATAGTAAGAAAAAATGTTAATAAATTTGAGCATAAATGCAGACCAGCTATAATTAAGTTTATAAAACACTTTGATAAGGACTTTAAAATAAGTACACTTGAAGTGTTCAAAGAGTTAGAAATAGTTAGCAGTTGGAAATTTTTAAAAATGTTGAAATGAAATATGCAACAGATGGAATGGACTTTAAATTGGATTCAGTTGAAGAAAGAACATGAAGTAAATTATATATAAGGCTAAAGAAAGAACCTATAGCATTACAAAGAAAGACAAAATTATAAAAGAACATTAAAGGATATGAGTACAATACGGAGAGGTTGAATATTCTAAGAAATATATCAGAAAAAAAAGAGAATGATAAGTAAAATAGAAAGTAATATTGGAAAATGTAATTTTTGAAAACTTCCTTAAATTAAGGAAAAATATTGGTTTGCAGATAAAATTTTAACTTCGAGTACACAATAATATTAATGCATACATTAAAACCAAGACATATTACTGTATAATTGAGGATCAAGAAAGTTGAAGAGGTAATCTCAAAAGCTCTACGGGGGTGGGCATAGTGCAGATTACCTTCAAATGAACAATTAGACAGTATAGAGTTTTCTCATTGGAAAATAAATTCCCTACTACACTGGAGTGATACCATATATGTACTGTGGGAAAATACCTGTCAACTAGAACTATATACAACCTAACTATCATATGGGAGTGAAGACAGATGAGTAAACTTTAAAACATAATGGCTAAAAGAGATTACCACTCACTACTCTCATTTAAAATAGTGTTACATAACATACTTTATTATACAGTCAACTGAAAGAGACAACAGCTGGGGAGTAAAAAGAACAATGGGACATAGAAATTTATAAAAGCTATCATAAAATGTATTTAACTATTTACTATATTGTAATAGTATTCATATGTCTTGTGTTAAATAGATATACTATAAAATCTAAAACAGAATAACAATTTGAAGAGGTGTTCAATTTTTTTTTAATTTTAGTCAAAACAAGCCTATTAATGCTTAATAACTTCAGATTTTGTTAGAAAATATACTGTAACTTCAAAACGTTAGAGATGTACTAAAACACTGAAGTAGTAAATGTATCTACAGCTTACAAAAAAAGAAAATAAAAACGAAGAATTAAATGTAATCTAATGCAAGTCAGAGAGGGCTCAGGAAGGATCCAATATAAGGAAAGGAAAGAAACATAGAATTTAGGCCAGGCATGGTGGCTCACGCCTGTAATCCCAGCACTTTGGGGTGACCGAGGTGGGAGGATCATTTGAGACCAGGAGTTGGAGAACAGCCTTGGTGACACAGGAAGACCTTCTCTCTATTAAAAGAAAAAAAGTCAGTCAGGGTGTGGTGGTGTGTCCATGCAGTCTCAGTTTCTGGGGAGGCTGAGGCCAGAAGATAGCTTGAGCCCAGGAGTTTGAAGCTGTAGTGAGCTCCGATTGTGCCATGTACTACTGCCTGGGCGACAGAGGGAGACCTCATCTCTAAAAGTAAACATAAATAAATAATAAAATAAACATACAGAATTTTAAAAGTAAACATGAATCAAAATTAATTTAAAAATTAACAAGTTATATGGTGCTTATGGATGACACAACAAAATTAAAATCACATGGAAATATCTACATTGTAAATTATAAATCATTGCTAAGTAAAACTTAGAAAAAAACTAAAAACTTGAAGAACATTCAATATTCATATGTTGGAAAACTGAACGATGTAAAATTGGGAATTTTACCTGAAGTAATCCATGTGTATTTAATACAGTTCCAATCGCAACCTCAGCACTATGCGGATGCATGTGTGTGTGTGTTTGGGGGGAGGGGTGTGGATGTGTATTTGTATATTTGTGAAGGTTTGGAAGGGAGTTGAAAACTCAGGTCAAAATTTATTCAGAATTCAAAGGGTAAAATTGCTATGGGAATTTGAAAAAGCACGAAAGTGGAAAACTCACTACAGGGTAAGATCCATTATGAAATAAATTAATCAGGAGAGTGTAGCGTTTGCATTGCATTGGCACAGGGAAACTCAATAGAACATTATAGAGGTTTCCAAAATCAATCCATCCAAAAATGTTCATCTATTAAGTTATTAAGTATAGAATGCCCAATTTCTGTAAATACTTAAGTTTGACGGTTGATATCGCTGACATTTCACTTTGACACTTTATTTTTTTTTTTCCTTTTGTGAAGGTATATCGTCATTCTTTCAAATGCACCTTTTGGCTTGTGATTATCTTTCAAAAAAATTTTTAGAGCACTTTTTGTGAAATTATGAGTAAGCCAAAAATTCATGTTATTTTTGAATAAGAGTTCCATCATGGAACCAATGCAGGGCAGACTGTTAGAAATATCAACAATGTTTGAGAAGGATGTGGCTAATGAATGCATAGTACATCAATGATTTGAGAAGTTCCATTCTGGTGATCTTAACCACCAGAAAATGAGCCATGTGGGTGACCTGAGACCAAGGTGGATAATGATGAGCTGAAAGCTGTAGTGGAAGGAAATCCATCTCAACCTACACGTGAATTAGCAGCAAGGTTTGACGTTACCATTCCAACTATATTGGAACATTTGAAACAAATCAGCAAGGTATAGAAGTAGATATATGGGTTCTGCATGAATTAAGTGAGCTACAGACAAGAAATCATCTCCAAGCTTGCCTTTCTTTGCTGTCACAACATAAAGGCGAACCATTTCTACACTGTTTTGTTACATGTGATGAAAAGTGAATTATTTTTGTCATTCACAAGTGTTGGGCACAATTACTGGATAATGATGAAGTGTGAAACACAGTCCAAAACCAAATATTCATTAAAAAAAAGTTACTGTTGTCTGTTTGGTGGTCCAGCGCTGGTATTATCCACTACAGCTACAGAAACCTGGTCAATCCATTACAGCGGATGTCTACTGCAACCAGTTGGATGAAATGATGAGAATGCTTGTGATTAAGCAGCCAAGATCGGTCAACAGAGACAGGCCAATGCTCTTGCAAGACGATACTCGATCACATGTCGCACAAACAACCAGCTCAAACTACAGAAGCTGGACTTAGAAACTCTCTGTAACCCCTGTATTCATTAGACCTTGTACCAACTGACTACCACTTCTTCCAGGCTTTGGATCATTTCTTGGAAGAGAAAATATTCAATTCTCAACAAGCCGTGGAAAACCCTTTTGTGATTCCATCCCATCTTGTTCTCCAGGCTTCTTTGCTGCTACCATTAAGATGGGAAAATTGTGTCCATAGTTTAGGCACAAACTTTAACTGTACTGCTTCTTGTCTGAGATATAATAAACTAAATTTTTGATTCAAAATTGAACATTTCATATTTAATGACCTAGTACTTATGAGAATAACACTACAGTGGAGAGGAAAAAGAATGTATATTTCAACAAATGGTATTGAGTAAACTGGATATTCATCTGGAAAAAAATACATCTTGATTTGTATTCCTACTGTAAAGAAAAATAAATTCTAGACAAAATGAAAATGTAATTGTAAAAGGTAAAATAGTAAGGAGTTTTGGAGGAAAACATAGAAATACACATTAATACCTTAGGGCTGGCAAAGATTTCTTAAATATGACACAAATGTTATTGATCATCGGTTTAAAATGATGTTTAAAACTATACTAAAACTAAAAACTTCTATTCACTAAAAGACACTAGTATGAAAAACCCATCTAATGATAAAAGATACCTGCCATATACAACAAATATTGTTACCCAGGATATGGAAGAAACTCAAAAGGAAAATGGGCAAGTAACTGAACAGTCACTTTGCAAAAGAGTACTATATCTAAATAGTCATTAATTATATAAAATATAATTAACTTCATTTGTCATCAAGAAAATACCTATTATGATTATGATATCACTAAATATCTACAGAGGAGGATAAAATGAAAAAGAGACAATACCAAGTTTGATAAGGATGTGATCAAATAAAATCCTCTGTTCCACATTATCTACTAAAGCTGAACTTATGCATATCTCATGATCCAGCTTCCATTCCTCAATATACAAACAATAAAAATGAGTATACTTGTTCATCAATACATATGTGCAAGAATGTTCATAGAAGCATGATCCTTGATTACTAAACCACAACTGACATGCCCATTAACAAGGAAATGGGTAAAAATTATGGCATATTCACACAATAGAATATTCTACAGTAGTAACAATCTATAAATCTACATAGAAATAAAAATTATCTTAGTTTGCTCAAACTGCCATAACAAAGTACTACAGATTACTGTGCCAGTTAAACAATAGTAATTTATTTTCTCACATTTCTGGAGGCTAGAAAAATCCAAGATCAAGGTTCCAGTAGAGCTCCGTTTCTAATAAAGGATCTCTTCCTGGCTTGCAGACGGCTGCCTTCTCACTGTAACCTCCTCACACGGGAGTTGTTGGGAGAATAAGAGACAGGGCACATTGTTGTCCCTTCTTGTAAGAACACTAATCTTATTGAATCAGGGCCTCATTTTATGACCTCATCTAATCTCAATTATCTTCTAAAAGCTCTAGTTCCAAACACAGTTACATTGTGGGTTAGAGCTTCAGCATATAAATTTGAGAGGTACATGTTCAGTCCATAACATGAATGCATCTCAAAAACATAAACATGCTCAAAAACATTGAGCAATAGAAACCAAACGAAAAAGAGTATGTGCTGCATAATTCTATTGATAAAAGGTGCAAAATATGGCAAGAGAAATACTATTAGAAGTTAAGATAGTGGGTGTCTTTGATGAAGGAGCTGGTATTGACGGGAAGGGTATATGAGCTATTTGTACAGCTAGTAATACACAGTGTTCTAATATGGGAGATGGTCGTACAGATTTTTTTAAATGAAAATTAATCAAGGTCTATATTATAATATATGCATTTTCTGCATGTGTTTTCTTTAATAAAATGCTTATGAAAGTTATTTCAGCTCTTTGAAGACATACACACGTACATCTTAACTCATACAATTTTTAAACAAGGTACATAAAAGACTGCTCTTAAATAAACACAATACATTTAAAATATGAAAAATGTAGAAAGTTTGAGAATAAATATATAAAAATAGGTAAAGTAGCTGGGCTCAGTGGTTCACGCCTGCAATACCAACACTTTGGGAGGCTGAGGGGAGGATTTCTTGAGGACAGGAGTTCAAGACCAGCCTGGGCAATATAGGGAGATCCCATGTCTACCAAAAATAAAAAAAAAAAAAATCACATAAAAAATTAACCGGATGTGGTGGCACACACCTGTAGTCCCAACTACTTGGAAGGCTGAGGCAGGAGGATCACTTGAGTCCAGAAGTTTGAGGTTTCAGTGAGCTATGATAGTGCCACTGCACTCCAGCCTGGACAACACAGTGAGACCCCGTCTGGAAAAAAAAATACGTAAAGTGGATAAATATCAAAATAAAACTTTTAATACAAAATAATAATTTTATTGCTAGACAGAATAGAATCAATGTTACAAGTTTAAATAATCATTAATTTAAAGATAAAAACAATAGTAATCAAGAAAAGCATGTAGCAAACTACTCTTTTTTGTTGTCAATTATAGTCTTCAAATATGACAACTAAGAAGTGGCAAAATCACAAGAAACTAGCATATCCGTGGGAATAGTGGGAGATGTTAATATGTTTGTACCAGAACATGAGAGAACCTACTGGATGAAAAATAAATAATGTCAATGTATTAAAGGTTAAATAAGAAAGTTATTTAGTTTTTTCTACAAAGCCATTTAATGCGAATATGTCTGCAAATAACTCTGCAAAAAGAAATGGAGAAAATCATTTTTCAAATGAGCATAGAATATTTACAAAATCTTCCATCTACTATTTCTCAAAGAAAGTCACAAATATAAATGAAAAAATATCATATTAATTATATTCAGTGAAAGACAGCAAAAGGGAGAAGAGAACGTAGTTTAAAAACAAGGAGAAATAAAAAACAAATAGAGTGTGAAAGAAACTAGTTCCATGAAAAGAGACTAATAAATTACACACTTTGCTTTAAAATGATTGTTAAAAAATGGGAAAGGTACAATTTTATTGGTGTAAGTGCTATTACATACAAAGAAGAAACTAATTACATTGCTTTAAGTCAAGTGACCCTCCAAAAATATGTAGTTAACATTTATTAAAATGTAGAGTTAAATTTCATGAAAAGGAAGAAATTATTATTGAAGCATTGAGTTAAAATAAGAAAATGTAACAGTCATTTGGTGAAGGGAGAATTGGTTTCAGGACCCCAGCAAATACCAAAATCTGGGGATGCTCAAGTCTCTTATATAAAAAGGCATAGTATTTGCATATAACCTATGCATATCCTCCCATATACTTTATATCCTTTAAAATATATCTAGATTACTTATAATACCTAATACAATGTAAATGTTACACAAATAGTTTTTACACTGTTTTATTTTTTATTTGTATTATTTTTATTGTTTGGTTTTTTTGTTGTATTGTTTTAATTGTTTATTTATTTATTTAGGAATATTTTTGATTCATGGATGGCTAAATCCCTGGATGTAGAACCACGGATATGGAGAGTTGACTGTAAATAAATCATTGTTGCGAGACCATAACTTTTGTTATGGTCTAGAGCTAGACTTTTCTAGCTCTAATAAAAAAAAAAAAAGAAATGAATTGGTATCAAAGTTTCACATTTATCCTTATTGCACAGATTTTGCTTATTGGGAAGTGTATATCACACATATGGGTGAGGAAGTAGAAAGATGATTGCAAAGTATCTTTTGAAAAGATATAGGATCTAAATTATAGGCTCCCCACTATTCAAATTTTGACTCTCTGATCATCAAATAAAAATAAAAATCATATTTAATTAAAACAAGTTGTGTCTATGGATAAAACATAGTCTTTAATACTAACTATATTTAAGTATATTTTGCTTTACGTTGCAAGAATTATACTCAATGTTACTTATTCTAAAGACATTACTGACATAGTTATATAATTAATAGACACTATCAAAATAAAGAAGATATCATTCAAATATTTATATCAAAATCACTGTCAGCATAAAAAAGAATATTTTTATTACAACTCAGTGACTACCAACATACCTAATATTTATAGATTAGATATTATTGAATTAATTATATTCTTTTAATAAAATATGTTGAATTTTAAATTTCGTAATTATGGGTTAAAGTAACTTGCCATTCCGTTCAAATTAACACATTCAAATGCAAAATTTTAAAAGACACAATAGCTAATTCCACTGTGTGACGATTAGTTTCTATCTACACACTTATCCATCTCCAGGGTATGCTCAACTCCTTCCTCAGATTCCTAACTGTCCAATTTTAATTAGGTTTAAGCTCTGATCACCTAGAAATTTATTCCAGGTTAAAATTCTTTATGCTGAGAGGCTGTATTAATCACTTTTTCTTTCTAAAGGAAAATGCTTATATTTTCCCTCATATCAAAGAATATTTTTAACATAAAAATTCATTATTATATCATATTTTCTTTGTAAATGTGTCATCTATTAAATAATAATCTTTTAAATATCTGTGCATGTAAGTGAATAATGTCTCTAATAGATAATGGGAAGAATAAGTTACTGCCCAAATAAGAGACTTTTTTTTTTTACTTTATACATGTATAATGATTGATAACTAGTAAGAACTATTAATTTTTATGCTCTCATTATTAAACAACACAATTATCTTAATAAAACAGCCCAAACTACCATAGATTAATAAGAGCACAATCAATTCATTTGACTAACTTTGTTAAATTACAAGCTGCCCTCATTCTTGGCTTGTCAAGGACTCAAAAATAATCATGAAAGTAATTTTTATTATGCCATTAAATTATGATGCCTGAACAAAATATTAAATGTTTATTAAATGCTATGGAGACAAAGGTTAAAAATATAATAGCAGATACATTTTTGAAAATGAAAAAAAATCACATTACAGAAAGAAAAAGGGAACTTATATAGATACAGGTATCAGAAAAGTTGCACCTGTGGAAAAACTCTAAAAGAGGAAATACTAAAGAAAACTTCTATATGAGATACTAAGACCAGATAGGTATTCAGAGAAGGAGACAAATTCTATTGCAAATAGATAAATAGATTTAATTTTTGGTTATTAACAGTCAGAACTATTTTTTTTCTTGCTTTTCCAAAATCGATTGAAATATTTTTCAGAAAATTAAGTAGGTCATAAAGAGTGACAGGAGTAAAAATTAATAGTGTTCAAAATTGTATCATTTCATAGAAAAAAATTCACCAGTAAATTTATAAAGCTTTACTCAAAAATATATTGTATCAAAAGTGTCTAAGTTTTTTTTTAATTTGTGGTGGTGGTATAAATATGAGTAATTAAAAAGACAAAATTATTAATATAGTACAATTTTTAAAAAGCTAGCCACTATGTAATGCTTTTCACATTTGAGAAATTTCATCTACCATTCTTCTAAGTACTTCCTTAATATACTTACATATATAATTTTCCCAAAGGATATTCAAAATTCTTTAAGCCTCGCAATTATTTTTGCTTTAAGTTTGAGTTTAGCATTTTATCTCAAAAGATGTAATTGTTATTTCTACCAAATAAATACATACACACATTTCTTTATATGTGTCAAGTGGTATACCACATGGCTTTGCTGTGATACCATTATGAATGGTATCATTCATAATTATTTAAACAGGATGATAATTGTGTATATATGTTGACGCTTAGTTGAAGTAGAGAGTTATAATTTAATCTTTAGCAGGTGTAAGTGCCTAGATAATGCCTACATCTAAAATATAAAGCAGCAAAATTATAAACATGTTACCTAGAAACAGAGAGATAAATACCAAAAGAGGTGTCTTAAAATCTATCTCTGGGACATAGTCAAATATGGGAAGGAAGCAGGAGCAAAGAAAGACATTGTCCTAGGCAAAGAATTTATTAAGAAGTCCCCAAAGGCAATCACGGCAACAACAAAAATAAGTAATTGGGACCTGATCAAATTAAAAAGCTTCTGCACAGCTGAGGAAACCATGATGAGAGCAAACAGACAGCTTATAGAATGGGAGAAAATATTCGCATGTTACACATATGATAAAGGGCTGATAACTAGAATCTATATAGAACTCAGAAAAATCAGCAAGAAAAAAATCAAACAACCCTATCAGAAAGTGGGCAAAGGATATGAACAGAAACGTTTCAAAAGAAGATAGACCAATCGCCAATAAACATACGAAAAAATGCGCAGCATCTCTAATCATCAGGGAAATGCAAATCAAAACCACAATGAGATATCACTTATCTCCAGTGAGAATGGCCTTTATCAAAAAGTCCCAAAACAATAATTGTTGGTGTGAATGTGGAGAGATAGGAACACTCATACACTGCTGGTGGGACTGCAAACTGGTACAACCTCTGTGAAAAGTAATATGGAGATACCTCAAAAACATACAAGTAAAACTACCATTTGATCCAGCAATCCCATTACTGGACAAAAGAACAAAAGACGTTCTAGAAAAAAGACATCTGCATTAGAATGTTTATAGCAGCACAATTCACAATTGCAAAGATGTGGAAACAACCCAAGTGCCCATCAATCCATGAGCGGATTAATAAAGTGTGGTATATGTATACCATGGATTTCTACTCAGCCACAAAAAATAATGGTGATCTAGCACCTCTTCTATTATCCTGGTTAGAGCCGGAACCCGTTCTATTAAGTGAAGTATCACAAAAATGGAAAAACAGGCACTACATGTACTCACCATCAAACTGGTATTAACTGATCAACACTTAAGTGCACATGTAGTAATAACATTCATTGGGTGTTGGGCAGATTGGAGGGAGGAAGGGGGGATGGGTATATACACACGTAATGGGTGCGGTGCGCACCATCTGGGGGATGGACAGGCTTGAAGCTCTGACTCAGGTGGGGCAAAGGCAATATATGTAACCTAAGCATTTTTACCCCCATAATATGCTGAAATAAAAAAATGAAAAAAATGAAATTATTTGTGTAATTTGGGTGCAAATTAAATCTAAATTGAAGAAACATGATGGTAGATAGCACGTACATCAATTATGAAATGTATGCTATTTCTTTGCTTTGTGATAGTACAAACATTACCAACTCTTTCTTGTATTAGCTATTATATACAAAAAGCAATAACTTAAGAAGAGCTCTTATTGTACTTATTGTATTACTTATTTTATTACTTTAGTTTCACATCACAGATATCATGAGTAGTTGGATTTCTTTTGCAAGTTATTATGTTTCCCTATGTTGTCCTCTTTTTAAAAAATGTCAGCAGTTTGTCCTTGTCTATGGACTAAATCTAAAAAGAAAAAGGTGAAATTTGGTGAGTATTTAATAGAAACCAGTCAAGATAGCAGAAAAAGGCATTACATAATACATATAATCTGCCCTGTATACGACATCTATTTTTCTCAAGTAAGCAAAACACGTGCAATGAAGTTGTAGAATTTGCTCAAATAGTCTGATGTTCTTTTTTTTTTTCCCGATTTCTTTTTCTGACATATTAAATCTGCCTTTCTTTGACTTCAGTGTCTATGGACATTCCTTCTTAGTGAAAATTATCCTCGTAATTGTGTAGTATGTTTATTAATACTAAGATTATGATTAGTTCAGGCTAATTGGAAAATCTCCCCTCTTCTATGATAGGATTTTCCGTGTTTCTTACAGGTTAAAACTCAGAAGGCAAATACTTCAGACACTTTTAAAACTTGGTAGGTTCCTCACTGAGACTTCAGGGCCATCAATATGTTATAATTATTTCTTTTATTCAGTTAGCTATCAACATTGATTTCACCTGTCATCATTTTAACACAAAATCACATTTTTTTCAATTTAAAGATACATAATTAAAACAAACACTTCTTATGCTTGACTTCATTTCCATGGATTTGTTACTTACAAATTTAATATTGCTAATGAACTTGCTTTCTTTTTTCATGAATATTTCTGAATTACATTTTAAGTAATTTCAAGCAAATTCAAAATGAAAACCAAATTGTCAGCTTGAGCCTCTGTCTCAGTGAAAACTGAGCTCATTATTTTTTGAAAGAAAAGAACATAGGAACAGTTACATAACACTTTTGATGTGACACCTGTTCTTGCTTAATTAAATTAACTTTAATAGATATATTCATTACCGACTTCCTTCTCACATTTTTCTTCTTTCCTGTAACACAAAAAAAACCTTAGAAAAGATACTGAGTATCACATGACTAAACATGGCCTACTTTTTGAATTTTCTCATCTGAAAATTATTTTAGGTTGATAAAATCTAATGTGTTCATCATTTTCTTTTATCATAAAAGGGTATCAAGGACTTTTTAGAAAGTTGGGAATTTAAAGAAACTTGTGAATCATCATATTTATGTCAATTACATGCCATCATGAATATTTGGAATAACAAATAATTTAAATATTTTTTTATAGGATTGTAATGGTGACTTTTAAACTGAAAACGTCTTTGTCCCCGAATTATGTTCTTTGAAACAGCTAAACTGGGACAAACAACTGAAATGTAATTTTACTGCAAAAATTTAAAGGTTCTTAAATGTTTGAAGATTTATCCTAAGACATACTTGATATTTTCTAAGTGCGACTCACCTAAAGGCAATCACAATGAGTGAAGGCATGGTAAGTGCTCAGATAAATACTGTTTGATAAATAAGTATGAATTATTTAAGTTCCAGTAGAATTATCAAGAAACTTCGAGCACAGAGGAGGAAAAGAGATAAATAAATCTCAATAATTTAAATATACTTTTTCAATTAAACAAAGCATTAAAATTGTTCTATTTATGCCATAACTAATATTAACTTTGCATTGAAAAATAAACATATACTGGTTCATATCCTTGATATCATATTTAGATAAAATCTAATGATAAATATGTTCAACAAAGATACATTTAAATATTTTCTTGTAAAATAAAAGCAAATTGGACATGTTGATTTTCTTTCTTTCATAGTGTCTTTCCAATTATAAATGTTAAGTGTTCTGAGAAATTACCCCTGGGCTCCTCAAAATGTTTGCCAATGAAACACCTATATTTCAAATGGGAAATAATTATTAACTTTATTATTGTAAAAATCAGGTACCCTTACATGAAAGACTCTCTGCTACAAGTTTAGTTCTATGAGGCAGACTAAGACTTCTGCTTTGCCTAAAACCACACCATAAATTTTGTCTTTGAATTATCAAGTCCCATTAGAAAGAAAATAGTGGACCAAATTTGCCAGCTTGTGCCTCTGTAATGTTGCGATTGACATAGAAGAAGACGGTACCCAGTCATGTGGGTAGGGAACCTGCATCCTCGAGGCCACATGTGGCCCTCAGATCCCCAAGTGTCGCCCCTCGACTAAGTCCAAACTTTACAGAACATATCACTTTATTAAAAAGATTTTTTCTGTAAAATTTATATTTAGTCAAAAGGACGCACTCAAGGATCCAGATGGCAACATGTGACTTTAATGCGGCAAATTCCCCAGTCCCCATTCTTCTCCTTTAGGGAGGATGAGTTAACAAGGTATATAGAGTATTAACAGAAATTTCATCCTTTGTGGTGTAAGTTAGAATAAAGGGAGAAACCATTAATAGTCCTTCCAACTTTGAACACACCATTCCAGTATTTCTATACTATCGGACTGTTTGCATAAAAATCTTAGTCAGTATGAAGAGAGCAAAGCCATATTCAAAGCTTCTGCCTCAAGGGTTCAATTATCTTCTGCTTCTTCTTTAAACTATCCATTGGTCTTTAAGAACATCAGTTATTTTTACTAAGAAGAGATGTGAAATTTAGGCATTGAAAGAAAACGCTTTTCTACTTTTTAAAATAGGATTTTGACAATGTTTACGTTTCTACTAAATTTGCTTTATCTTGTGAGTGCTTGTAAGAGACTTTTATTTTAATGTATGAACATTTTTCATAAATTATAAAACTCTGATTTTATACTAATGTGTTACATCTGAAACATGAAAGGAAATAAAATGTAATACACAGCCCTATCTTCCATTACTTTCAAAAATTTCCCACCTCTCAAAGTATGTGAACCTCTCAAATATATTCAAAATGCTGAATAAGAAGAAAGTGAATTTGAATTTGAGTCCACTTTGGCTCTCATTGCTACTTATATACATATATTTTTTAAAATTTTAAATCTAAAAATTTTGTGATTAATGGGATTACTAATAAGCGATTATTTGTACACATGGTATAGCTAATTTTGTGAAACTGAATGTACTAATGTAGCAACAACATGCAGAATTATGCATCAAGAACTGTAAAAAAGTGATAATACTCTCTTTGCCATTTGCCCTCACATTGAGATCGTTCTATATAGACCCAAAACACCAGGTTATATGTGGCTATTTTATTACATTGTAAAATGCATATCTTAATGCAGTGTTTGCAAATGCCTTATTTGGCATAGCTTCGAAAACAGAAGTATCTCGTTAACTATAAACTAGTTGCAGCGCCATTCTGAGAAATAGAGATAAATTATTAAAATGACCTAGTATTATTTCTGATATATATTCAATTTTCAAGTATTAGCAACAGTAGTATTATCACTACTGTACTACCATGATTCTTTTAGAGCTTCCGCATAGCTCTGTCTCTATTGCCCTATCCTACCCCTGACCCTAAGATTGAAGATGCCTATGGATAAAACTAGCTCAAATATGCCACAGTGTAAAAAATGCAATGGGGATTACTTAAGTTATATTTGTTTATTTAGTGTGTACATGTTTGTTGGGGAGGGATGTTAGCTGAATGCTGAATAAACCTTGTCAATAAGAAGGCAAGTGTGAGAAACCAGAAATGAGAAAAGAAAAAGAAAAAAATGCTCGTTTGTTCTGCTTTGAAAAAATTTCTTTGCACAGGATAATGATCATTTTTCCCATGCTTAAAGCAGTATAATACTGTAAAGTAATACTGTTATATGCTGCCTTTTCATGTCTTTTTAATAAAAATGAGGTAAGTAGAAAAAAGAGAAACTTAAAAAGAAATTTATAAGACTATGACCAATAACAGTAGAAATAATCAGAACTAGTATTTTTCTTAGACTCTGAATTCCAGTTTTGAGGGTTGTTTTATTTTGTTTGCTGGTTTTTCAGCATTTGCATAGAGAGAAGCAGGCATTTTAAAAAGCTATGTAAACAGAACTTTTTATTTGGTCTTGTTAGCATGTGTGTATTCTATGCCAAGAAATCCATTGATTTAGAAGTAAAAACAAATGAGTTTTTATTAATGTTCTACCCACAATAGTTTTATGAGCTTAGATATGCCATTCGAATCGCTCTGTTGTGATTTTCCTTATTTCTAAACTTAGAATATAATCTCTTTTATTTCTCAGATTAGCTGAGCAGATCAAAAGAGAATAATTTTGAAAGTATTTTTGAAATAAATAACATACAATGAATGATCTCATGAACATTGTTAAATACTGCTACATATCGTTTGATATTTTGAATGATAGTTTCAAGTCTATAATTTATTATTTTTTTTTTCTTTTTAAGGTTTAAGGTGTTGGTGAGGAACCAAGATAAATCCTCAAGGAAATGCTAGGAAAAAAAAATAGAAATATCTCATGGTCTAATGACTTTTAACCTTGTATCAGTCTATATCTAATTGATCTTACTATTTAGGAGAAATATCTTTCTTAATGATCCCTGCAAGAATCTTACAAAATATGAAAAAATTTACTTCATGTAGGCTTCTCAACTGTGAGAATTATGCAGTTCTAATGAGCAACTTTCTTCTAAGTTTCCCTTCTGATTTTATAAGAGACTCAACACTCCTCTAAAGTTAACAAGATGCCTGACAATGTGTAGACTGCTGCTTTGTTTAGCATCACTTAATTGGTAGATTTCCTATATTATTGATCTTTGCACAAGCACAGTCAAATTAGTGGAGTCATTTCATTTCAGACAAAAGGTTTGTAAAGCATTATATAGGAAACAACAAATACAATTATACTGATGTTTCATTTTTCCCTCATTGGTTTAGTATTTGGATCTTTTTTTTTTCTTTTATTTCAGCATATTATGGGGGTACAGACGTTTAGGTTACATATGTTGCCCTTGATCCTCCCCCCCAAGTCCGTGTTTCAAATATGTCCATCCTTCGGGTGGTGCACATTGCACTCCTTGTGTATACAAATACCCGTCCCCTTCTCCCTCCTCCCCCTCCCCCCTGCCCAACATCCAATAGATGTTATTCTTATATGTGCATTTATGTGTTGATTAGTTGATACCAATTTGATGGTGAGTACAAATGGATCCCATTCTTCTGCTCTTGTGGTGCCCCACTTTGGATAATGGGCTTAAGTTTAATCCAGGAAAGTGTAAGAGGTGCTAGATCACTGTCATTTCTTATGATTGAGTAATATTCCATTGTGAACATATACCAAATTTTGATAATCCACTCATGGATTGACGGATACTTGGGTTGTTTCCACATTCTTGCAATAGTCAATTGTGCTGCCATAAACATTCGGGTGCAGATGTCTTTATCATAGAATGTTTTGTGCTCTTTTGGGTAGATGCCTACTAATAGTGCTATTGCTGGATCGAATGGTATTTCTATTTTTAGCTCTCTAGGTATCTCCAAATTCTTTTCCACAGAGGTTGCACTAATTTGCAGTCCCAACAGCAGTGTAAAAGTGCTCCTGTCTCTCCACATCCTCGCCAACATTTGTTGTTTTGTGTTTTTTTGATAGAGGCCAATCTCACCGGGGTTAGGTGATACCTCATTGTGGTTTTGATTTGCATTTCTCTAATGATTAGAGATGTTGAGAATTTTTTTATATGTTTGCTGGCCATTATTCTGTCTTCTTTTGAAAAGTTTCTGTTCATTTCCCTTGCCCATTTGTTGATGGGGTTGTTTGATTTTTTCTTGTTGATTTTTTTGAGTTCTAGATAGATTCTGGTTATCAGCCCTTTATCAGATGTGTAGAGAGCAAATATTTTTTCCCATTCTGTGGGCTGTCTATTCACTCTAATGATAGTTTCCTTGGCAGTGCAGAAGCTTTTTAATTTGATTAGATCCCACTTACTTATTTTTGTTGCTGCGGCGATTGCTTTGGGGTTCTTCAAGAATTCCTTGCCTAGGTCGATGTCTGAAAGGGTCTGAAGACTGAAACTAGACCCCCACCTCTCACCTCTCACAAAAATCAATTCGAGATGGATAACAGACTTAAACCTAAGGCATGAAATCTTAAGAATTCTAAATGAAGATGTTAGTATTTGGATCTTTTGACAAAACACACCGGCACACAGAGGGAAAAATATTAATAGCTGTAATCCACCTACTTGATATAAAAGAATATAAGGAGATGCATAATAAAACACAACACAGACTCAATATATCTTAAAGCCATTAGGATAAGAATAAAAGGCAAAAATATAAATCATAAGAGTTCGAGGTTAGTGAATGATAAAAACCAGAATATTATGGCTACTGGAAAATACAGACTTTGAGAGCAGTGCCTAAATGTTCAATTTTGTGTAGACTTCAGCTATTCTTATCATGGCTGGATCTTGGTGTGTAATCTATATTTGTTGGAGAAATAATTATAAGGAAACTCCAAAGAAACTTTAAATTTAGATCTGTTTTTCTTGATAGGCAGGGTAAAAGGGACATATAATGGATATGTGCACTGCTTCTATAGGAAAGAAAGTGAAAATATAACCTCATATTTATTTCATGTAGATAGATTGGATTGATTGTTAGAGGAGTCTAGATTGTGGATTAGAGACTTATTTTCAAGTGTTTGTGAAAATATGAGGCAGCCCACCATTGGCTGAGGTATTTTTCTGTCTTCTTTTGGCTTCTAGAGCAATTGACTAGATTTCTCTCCCAGCTGAAGTAACTGGATTCAGAAAAGAATGGTTTGACTATTTTACCTGAATACATACAGAGACAATATGTGTCTCTCACTACAGTCAACTGATGTTGAGACAGAATTTATCAGATCAAGTGACTAAATGATGGAAGGGAATGAGTAATTTGTACTATTCATGATGTGATTTATGTTTCCAAAAAGAAAAATAAAAGTATCTTAAAGGATGAGCTTTGTCCTAAGGCAATTTTGCTTCCTAATTTGAACTTATTATTTCCCCAAAATAAGTGGCCATTGCAATCTCTGATGACTAGTGCATAACTTGGAAAGAGACATTTCCATTTCATTAAGTTTTTATCTGGTGATAAACTAATTTAACCTAACATAATTCACATACTTTCTGGACCTAATTACCTTACCAATGAAATCTGCATAAACACCTGTGATGCTATAATTAGAAAAAATATCAACTAATTCAATAAAAGCAATTTTCACCTCCGTTACACAATAACTGTCTTTGTTAACTAATTATAGTGTGACTTAAGGCACTTCTAAAAATATTAATACAATTAAATTGTCCTGCTCCTATGATTTGAATATGGAACAAAAGGGCTCTGAGTCTTATATTACTTAAGAGTATAAGTTATCTATGTTAGCTGGAGAGTAAATAGAAGCAGAAAGTAGCTAACACTTTGCACTCATTAACTTCTACAATTGGAGGAATGATTTAAAAACAGCAAAACGTGAATGGGCATCAAAGTGGAGTGATTAGAGAAGCGTAGTTCTATTTTTCTCAAGCACTCCAAAATTTAGAAACATTCTGCTATCCTGCCAGCAAGATGTAAGAAAATGTTTACTCTTTCTTTATTTTCTAGCCATACTTTCTAATAACTTCCTCATTTAAAATATTGAATGTAACAAACTGCCCTGGGCACCACCTGCCACCAACTCGCTCTGCCTGCTCGCTAAATAACTTAGCTGTGTGTAGAACGAATAGCTGTGCAAGCCAGAAAAAAAGGCAAAGCTGGGGAATGGGTTCAAGAGTATAATCACGGGAAAACACTACTGAATGTTACAAATATCTAAGATCAGTAACTTTTACATCAAAGCCTTTTATTTTATATGCAACACAATTGGTGTGTAATATTTCAATTAATCTTCACGGCAATACTCTTGATGATATGGCTCAGTGGTATATTGAAAACCTCCCAGACTTTTATTAGTAGTAAATTATGAAACTGGCTCTTAAATTTAAATATGAATTTGAATCCACTTAGGACCCAAAATCATTTAATTACAAAATATATTCTTTTTTCTTTGCCTCTTGCAGCTTCGTATCATATATTTGCAAATTCTTGATAAGACCTTGTATTATATATATGTGTATTCATCTGCCCACAAACACTATAGACTTGTATACACACAGGTAGATAAAATAGGCACATATACACACACCCAAATATACACTTATCCAGATTATTTCTTAACTTTCAAATAAATTGAGATATAACCTTTTTATTAGTCGGTTTTAATGATATATGTGGTTTTTAATAGAACATTAACATGTTTCCATTCTAGTTGATAAATAATTTCATTATTCATAGTTCTAAAAGATGTATTTTAAATTAGTGGATAATAATGTCAAAGTTTTTAATTAAACATTATAACAAAGTTGTAACATCAAAATTACAGTTTAAAATGGTGCGATACAGTTTTCTGGCAAGTTGTTTGATCTGCAATTAGATGAAATTTTTTAAATAGTGCAATTTAATGAGACAATGTTCTGTTTTACCCATAACATTTATGATGCTTAGTTTAATATAGGGAGAGGAGGAAATGAAAGATTAAAAAAGGTACAGATCTCTGTGATATTTCTTCAAAGGTATTGTAGATAATAAAAATTGTCCTCTTTGGAATTTAAGGATTTTTTATTTCTTTTGTTGTAGATGGTTAATGTTTCTCAGAGTACTTTCTTTTTTCACATATGAAGAGATGTACATACAGAAATGAACATTGATTTCAATCCAAAGATTGGTTATTAATATTCTCAACATATAAAGCTAAAATTTTCTCTCATTTTGTCTGCAATTCTTATTTTTTCTTTACTCTCAGTTTCTTACATAGTCCAAGAAAAATCCAGGTATTGAATCAGATAAACTTGAACTGAAATCAAATCCTATCACATCAATTACAAGCAAAATTTCTATGAGATAGTAAATCACTTTTATCTTTAGTTCTCTCATTTTATAGAAGACATAAAGGTTTTACGTACTCTAAGAATAGGGAAAAATCTATTACTAATATGTATACAACTTTATAATTATAATTAATTATTAATCTATAATAAAAATCTATACTTAATAATGGAAACCATCTCTCTAGAGGAAAAAGTGATCTACTAATTCTTTATCAGTGCACCAAAAAAAAAAGATCTGTCAGGAGAAAAAGAACATCTTTGAAAGCATCTGAATTATTTTTCACAATGTTGGAAATCCATTTAAAATTGTTGAGGCATGCTAAATATCAGACTCAAATACCCACAAGCCAAAGGGGATAATAGTTCAGACAACTAAAATCATAAGTGGTTCAGGTTTTGGAAATGAGAGAGAGGACTTTAAAAATAACTAGTTTAAGTATGGAGAAAATCAAATTACTAAAGATGAAGAATTTAATAACAATATTAGAATTTGAAAAATAAAATTGGTATTCTTGAATTGCAAAACAATATCTGAAATTTTAATTGCATTGAGTGATTTTAAATCTTAGACACAGGAGAGAACTAGATTAAAAACAGGTTAACAGAAACTGAAATTTAAGCGCAAGAAGAGATAAGAGTAAAAAACACAACAAAGATTAAAAGACATATGAGATATTGCCAAAGTATGTATTAATAGTGTAATTAGTGTGCTGGAAAAAAAGGATTTACATAATGAGACAAAACAATTGTTTAACAAAGAATAGCGGAGAATTTTTCAAAATTTATGAAGTATAGAACTCCCTGCAAGTGCTGTCTCGATCCAATACCCAGGAACTTCCTACCATGTACCAGCGCTTAAGGCTAAATGACGAAGAAGGAATGTTGCCATCCATAGTCAAAGAGGTGCTCGAGAGTGTGGTGGCCAAGTTCAATGCCTCACAGCTGATCACCCAGCGGGCCCAGGTATCCCTATTGATCCGACGGGAGCTGACAGAGCGGGCCAAAGACTTCAGCCTTATCCTGGATGATGTAGCCACCACAGAGCTGAGCTTTAGCAGAGAGTACACAGCTGCTGTAGAAGCCAAACAAGTGGCCCAGCAGGAGGCCCAGCGAGCCCAGTTCTTGGTGGAAAAAGCAAAGCAGAACAGCGGTAGAAGATTGTGCAGGCTGAGGGTGAGGCTGAGGCCGCCAGGATGCTTGGAGAAGCGCTGAGCAAGAACTCTGGCTACATCAAACTTCGAAAGATCCGGGGAGCCCAGAACATCTCCAAGACGATTGCCACGTCACAGAACCGAATCTATCTCACTGCTGACAACCTAGTGCTGAACCTACAGGATGAAAGTTTCACCCGGGGAAGTGACAGCCTCATCAAGGGTAAGAAATGAGCCTGGGAACCAAGAACTCCACCCCCAGAGAGCAAGTGGATCTTCTTCTCCAGTTTTTGAGGAGCCAGCTAGGGGTCCTGCTGCATACTTCCACCCACCCCCAGTGTCATGTGATGGTCCCCTGCACCCACACGGGCCTCACTACCCCTCTTGGATTACGGAAGACTGAAGACCAGCCCTTTTTCTGGGAAATGACTTTCCTCCTTCGTGTTGGCCAGGGGTGTTGGGACAGGATGTTATTTCTCAGTGATTTCCTAGCGTTGTTCCCTCCCTCAGGGTTGGGAGGAGATAACCACCAACCCAAGAATTCTCAATAAATTTTTATTACTTAAGCTGAAAAAAAAAATTTGATTTGAAAATTTGAAAATTTGATTTGAAAATTTTTCAGTAAATCCTGAGACAATTAAACACAGAGACATGCATGTGCACACACATTCCCCCATGATCAAACTGTGGAAAAAAAGAGAAAAATATTAAAAAAATCTTAAATGTAACCATAGTGGGGGGAAAAGATATGCTTTCTTCACATAAGCAGCAATAAAACTAATGGCTGAGTTTTCAACAAAAATACAAAAGCCAGAAGAAAGCAGAATGACATTTCAATTGCTACAACTTTTTAAATTGCAAACAATTTTATGTGAAACCAAAATTTTTTTCAAAAATGAAAGCATTCACCAATGAACTGAGTGACAATATTAAAGTAAAAATTCAATTTCTTTAATAAATATTGATCAATAAAATTGCTAAACATCTACCAAAACTGATAAAGAAAAATAAATAAAAAGAGGACATGACAACAAATTTTTCAGACATTAAAGCAATAAAATGTGAAAAGTTTATGGCCATGGATTTGACAACATAGATAAGAAGAAATTAAAAAAAAGAAAAAGAAAACATTAGAATTAAATAGAGAAGAAATAGAACATTTGAGTAGTCCTTTATCAGCTAAAGAAATTTTATCTGCATATCAGCAATTTAAAAATTTCTCCCCCAGGAAACTCCAGGCACAGAGCATTTAAATGATGAAAGCTTCCAATACGTTAAGGAAGAAATAATAACAAATTATTACAAACTGTTTCAGAAATAGAGGCATATGAATAGCCTGTAGAATCACAAGTTTTAAATGGTTTTTCTGTAAATGTTTTAGGGCAAAAGTTCAGAAACAAATTTTATACAAGTCTCATGCTTTCTCATTAAATTAATAGATTATTTACAAACTCCATAATATGTTTTGGATCCTAATTATGTCATCTAATATACTTGTTCGCCTTCCCAATTATATATCTTCTATGTATTTAATGCGATATGTAGTTCTTTGTCTATGTAATTTATTTTATAACATTGAAAAAGGCAGAACTAAGGACAGAATCATGGAAATTCCCGTTACAGTTACCCCAACAAGTTGAACACAATCTTAGTCCATACCCCTTATTTACATTCATTCAATTGAACCAGATCATGTAACTGTTCTTAGTAGGCTTACTTTTTCCTACTTTGTTTGCAAAGTTGTGATGAGATCATGCAAATCTATTGAATTGACTTCACCTTCTATTCTTTGTAAAGAATATTTAGTCAGTCAAATGTGGCTTCTATGAAGGAAGCTCATACTGGGTTCCTTAATAGAAGTAACACTGTCCACTCTCTCCCTTCATCTTGCTTCTCAAAGCCCATCTCTTTAGTAATAAATGTATCTATCTTTCCCATAAGACTCAGTGCTTTGTTGTTTCTACTAGTTGATCTAAACTTATCTGTCCCTAGTAGGTTGCAGTAATTTAACCTAACTGATTCTCCATTTAAACACAGGAAGTATTAGTTTCTTCACAAATAGGGTCTAACTTTTATCAACCTATTGATTCTCACTTCTAGGTTAAGTCTTTGTCAGACTTTGTATGATGAGTCTCAATCTAAAACTGGACTTTGATGAATTAAGCTCTCCACAGGTCACTAAGTTTGTTATCATTAGAGATTGCAATTTATCTTTGACAATTTCTCTTTTTTCCATTCTCATAAGTCAATTGTTAGGTTTTATTTTTAAATAAGTTTCTTAAAAACCCAAACTTTAGCTTTTTAATATGTAAATGACTTCACTATGTTTCCTTGGAGACCTGATGAAATCATGGTACAAATCACAACACAAAATCTGCATACATTAGGAATTCAATAAACATTAGTTTTTTACCATCTGCAAGAGAAATAAAAACACAAAAAAGTTACCATTAAAATATTCTCAGAAATAAAAAATATAACCAGTCTATAATTTATGAACAAATAACATCCAGTAAAATATACCTCTTATGCTTGTTTTCACTCCTACTATTCTTGTTAATGTAATGGAGTAAAACCGACTTCGTGGCAGCATTTTGGCAAAATACGCCTGAGTAAAATTGAAGTTGACATGTTAAATCACATCTGTGCTTGAATGTATTGAGGTTGCTGTTACCTTCCTGTTAACAGAGGTTTATGAAGTGACAGGTTAGAAGAAAGAAAATGAGTACAAAATTGTGTATGAGAAATCCCAAAAGAAAAGTTAAAAAAAACCTTGAGTTAGAGCACAATGAAAATCTTCAATTTCTCATTATTTAAGGGAAAATTCTTCATCTAAGATGTTTGAAAGAAAAAAAGAGAGAAAAAATAAGCAGATATCTATCCAGTAGTTCTATGCATATTAAGAAGTTGAGAATCTGTCTCAAACGCGTAGATGACACTGGTTTTATTTTACACAAAAATTTAACCAGAGAAATCTATTAAACTCACTTAGAAAAAATGTAAGGAGCTTTTTCAAAATTTAGTTTTGTATTAATGGGCATAATTTCTCTGTTAAGACAAACTTTTTTTTTCTTTTAATCCATCTCACTAAATATAAAGGAAACATCACTTAAAAATGCAGATAATAAATTTTACCTTGCCTGCAATCCTACTTGCGAGAATTGTGTAATTGAAAGGGAACTGGTCTTCCAGGAAACCTGTGTTCTGATATTGGTCTACCACCAAGTAGCTGTGTAACAGAGGAAGGTCTAAAATTTCTGAGTCTTAGCTCCCTGACTTTTAAATTTTAGTAATTTCACTAACTTGCCATTACAGTCATTTAAAAGTAAGTATTTTAGTTTACCAAGGTGCTTGAACAAATTGTTTGCAGTTTGAATATCTGTAACCAGAACCCGATTGTATTAGTCAGAGTTCTTCAGAGAGACAGAACCAATAGGAAATAGATATAGATGATATAGATAGGTATAGATATAAATATACATAAAGATAGAGATACACGAGGGAGGATTTATTGGGGAATTGGCTCCTACAAATTATGAAGGCTGAGAAGTCCCAGGATAGGACGTCTGCAAGCTGAAGAACCAGGGAAGCTGGTGGCATGGCTCAGCTCAGTTCCCAAATTCTCAGAACCAAGGAAGACAATGGTATGACTCTCAGTAGTGACACCTGAGAACCTGGGGGGCCACTGGTGCAAGTTCAAAAGTCCAAAGGTCAGAGAACTTGGAGTTCTGATGTCCAAGGGCAGAAGAAGAGGAAGGGTGCCCAGTTTCAGAAGAGAGAGAGTGAATTCAGTTTTCCTCTGCGTTTTGTTCTGTCTGGGCCCCCAACCAACTGAACGGTGCCCACTCATCTTGGGTGAAAGCAGGTTTTCCTTATTGAGTCCACTAATTCAAATGGCAATCTCTTCTGGGAATACCACCATAAATATACCCAGAAATAATGCTTTACCAGCTCTCTGGGTATGCCTTAATCCAGTCAAGTTGACACCTAAAATTAACAATCACACCTATGTACTATGATAAAGTTAAATATAAAAGTAACTATTGTAGAAAAAGTATACTCATGAATTGTACAACCTATCTTAAGAATCTGTGGTGATCGAAATATGTGTAAATTTTCAGAAGCTATTTGAAAATCTTGTTTTGTTTCATATATATCAAAGATAATAAAATTAAAGCATTGGTAAGATAATATCTACTAGCCATTGACTGTTCACATCCAAATATTTTATTAGATATATTGGATATATTACACCATCTGCTTCAACTACTGTATACATCTTTTTAAGATGAGACTACAATTATGAAGTTCATGAGCTCTCTAAGTTAAGTTTGGTGGTTATACATAGTGCAGGTTAAAGGAGAGATTTTATCTTGCTTACAGAATTCATTTTGGCTCATTACATCATGATTAGTTTCCTCGGAAAACCTAAATAACAGATACACAAGATTATCTAAGGGAACAGATTCATAAAATATTTGTTTCCACATGCATCCCAATGAATGTAAAAATGTATGCTTGAGACATGAAAACAGACAAAATTCACTGTTTTTTAAACAACAGAAACATAATTTTCCTTTTCCAGTTCTAAAACTACTCCGTCTTTTTCCAAAGTTTGAAGAAGTATAGATTCAAAGAAGTGGTAATTGTTAACAAACTAACTGATAGATAAAATATTGGCTACAGTGGCTCTCATATAGAATTTCCCTTTGCTCAGGAGCTTTCTCTCTGGTTTTAAGACAGACAAAGTTGGCCAATTGATCTCTCTAGGTGGCTGTACCTTGAACCACATACAGCCCTTTCCATCTCCGCTTTTAACTTTCATGTATAATATTTAGCAGCTTTGTTAATGACATTCCGAATTACATCATTAGTCATTCTGTGAATTTAGAATAAAGTCCTGCAAGACAGGTTTGGTCATGGTTATAATTATTTTGTAGGCTCATAGAATTTTTTCCCAATTGTTATGAAGAGATATCTGCAATGATCATAGTCACAGCACTTAGTTATATCAATAGGAAAGAACAGGATCATCCAAATGTAGATGTGCAAGGATTTATTTATTAATAACTTTTGCATAATATTCAATAATCAATCTGATATTTATTGAGTTCAAATTATTTCCTGCCATGAAATATAAGTAGAAAATGTGAGTGCAATAAGAAAAGTTTTGCAGACGCATACAACATATTCAAAAGTTGCCTGACAATACTGATAGTCATTAGCATGATATAAAACAAAATATTGTGTTATTGAATAATAATATTATGTATTATGAAATGTTTAAACATTCACTAAATTATCCAAATTGTGTTTTATCTCTTTATTTTTCCAAATGAATTCTGCAATTTTTTGAAGAGATATTCTTCCAAATTACTAATGCTTCCGATTACTAATAAATTGGTAATTGCTTCTAAATTACTAACGGTTTCAAATTACTAATAAGTTAGTAATTGTGATAAGTAAATTTTAGACTTGGAGTATTAGAATAGAAAAATATTAATCAAAGCTTAAGTCTTAATATACTTATTAAGTGCGAGTCATTAACCATTGAATTTATAAGAGTGAATATTAATTATGGACAAAATAAATAATATTTGTACTTTTGAATGTCTTAATAATTTGCATACAATCAACATAGAAGATATATTTTTCACTTGAAAATGTTTTTCTACTTTGTTTACGGTTGGCTAAATTAAGATTTTTAAGGTCAAAGTCAGACAAATATCAGAAAATTTATATATCTCAACATAACATAACAATTACTGTTCATTGGTTTTGTCTTGGCTACTTTTATGAAAAATGGCATGCATTCACAATATAGGACTAGAAGAAAGTAACATTTTTATTTTTTCATATGAGTAAAGTCCCTTGAAAATGAGATCAAATCCATGCCTATATGTCAAAGTAAATTGTATTTTTAATCAATTGATTATTGTCAGCAGTCAAACTATACCATTCCTATTACTCTCCAGAATGTAACTTGATGAGTAAACAAAAGAAGCAACAAACAAAACTCATTTTAAAGCATACCAAGTATATTCAATTGAATTTAGGATTCTAAAATTCAGAAAATCATTTGAAATCTAAAGGGACTCCCTTTATCCTGCTCTGGAAAATAAATGAGGAAATGAAGCAAGGAAGAAAAATCTCTAAAGCTTTAGACAGAAACTAATATATGTATGTTTGCGCGCGCGCGTGTGTGTGTGTGTGTGTGTGTGTGTGTGTGTGTGTGTGTGTGTATTATGTATATATTTTAACCCCCCTCCAGGACTGAGCTACATGGCAATGCAAGCTATGTGTATTAGAATATTCCACAAAAAATTTTACCAGCAAATGTTATGGGGGATAAACAAATATTGTTTCTGGTTCATTATATCATGATAAGTTTCCTCAGAAAACCTAAATAACAAAGATTCAAGGTCATCTAAGGGTGCAAAATCATAAAATATTTGTTTCCACATGCATCTCAATTATTTTTAAAATGTATAACTGAAATAAGAAAGCAGAAAATAGTTTCTAAATACTACATAAATGTTATTTTCCTTTTAAAATTATTTTTCCATATTTTCAAAATTCTGAAAAATCATAAACTTTACAAAAGTAACAGGAAAATCTATGACATCTCTAGATGTTTTACAATTCATTCATGCTGAAATAATAAGTGAATTCAAGAGGAAATGTAGGATTCCAGTGAATTATGAGGCCAGAAATGAATTTTAATTTATTTTTACATCACTTCTCTCACTAGTTATAGATTCCTAACTGGTCCCCTTTAAAAAATGAACCTCGCTGTTTTCATTTTTTTAAAATTTCATATGGTCAAAAGAAAATTTTGTGTAAAAATTTCATGTAAAAACAAACTACATTCTGCTAACAACCATTAAAAACCTCAACACCCATTTCTTTCAGCAATACTAAAAGGGCATGGTAATGTGATATGGGGGAAATTTGTGTGTGAGACATAGTAGTTTATTTTTAGATGTAAACAATTAATTCATCTACAGTACATGGCATTAAAAGCGAAGAACTTTTCATTTCTTTACCATACCCATCTTCTTTTTATTGAAGATTGAGTGTAAATAGCTAATTTAAATAATTCCCAAAGCTCCAAATGACATGTCTTCTCAAATTCCTTCAAGTTCCCCAAAAGTCAATAAAGATTTGCTTACTTTTTGCATTATAAAAAAATATATTCACACATATAATACCCTGGCTTAAACTTGACAAGCAGCATGAATTCTCAAGATATTGAGTGAAAACATTCTTTATGTTTTTTTTATGATTATATCAGTCCTAAGTAAATGTTTCTTCTACTCTTTCTCTATTCTTTTTTTTGTTCAACAATTAAAAAGTTAGGAAAATTACACATTCTGGTAATATTTGCACTAAAAATAGGACATATAGAAGCAGTAAGACTTGTGAATATCAAATCATAGTTTTAATATTTCTTTCCTCTTTACCACCCTCTCCATGGATACTATACTTCATTTATTGAAGACATGCATTTTTAATAACAAATTTTAATGGTGTAATGGGATGTTCAGTTTAATGTGTAAATATACTGTCAGAAAGCCTTGTCAATTAGAATATTGGGAAATGGTGGTTCCCTCAGGCTACTGAGAGCATGAATTTAAATAGAGTGTGACAGTAGCCCGAATATGTGGTACTGAAAGTAAGAATGCATCATTTAAAGATTAATATGTTGTTAGGGAATTGTGCTATTTAAATGGGAGCAATTTCATTAGAAAGCAAAGATGTAGGCAGCAAGCACAAGGATTAATTTCCCAGAGAGGTATTTGTTTATTTTCTTCCAATGTTATTGCCAGATACAACTTGTGTAGATTTTTATGTTAACTTCTGGAGATTTTATTGGATAGGAAAATTTTTCTGAAAATTTTCAAAAAAAAATTCTAATGAAAATATATTCAGGGTAGAATTGACTTTGGTAGCACATGTGAGGATGTATTAATAATCTGAGATTGGAACATTATTATTATGAGTTAAATATGTGATCTGGAGAGGTGAGAGTAAGTACTGTGCATCTTTTGTATGTAAGTCATAACCTTCAATGTTCTCAGATGAACTATGGTCAGGTATAAGAAGTTATTATGTGGAAGTATTGATAATTACACTCTAAGTTGGTGCAGGAGAGAAAGAAAGAGATGTGAGAGAGAGAGAGAGAGAGAGAAGGAAGGAGAGAAACTGAGAGAGAATGAATAAATAGAGCAAATGAAATGTGGGGAAAAACAGTACAGGTACTCTACTTTAATTCTCAAATCCTTAGAAACCTAAGCAAGAGTTTATATATAACCAACAAAAACACTGCATCAAATATCTCACACATGCAAATACACAATTTGTGTACAATTATATTGTAAACAATATGAATAATATCATATGGAACCATTATATGACTTAAGTGAAAACCAACAATCAATCAAAGTTGACCAAACTTGAAAAGATCAAAAAAAAAAAAAAAATCACATGTAAAATACTTTCTAAATGACTGCAACGGAGAAAAAAATTAAAACAGCATAATAAAGTCAGAGATTTTCAATACCAATTTCCCAAATTTCACTTTTAGTTTTGTATAGAATTTTAAGAGACTTTTATAAAATCACATGTTTGCAAGAAAAGTAAAAGTAGTTGTTGTCAAAAATAATGGCAAAGTGTAAAATCAATTGGATATTTTGATATCTGATTTTTTGTACATAGCTAAGATTTTTTAAATTAACTTTTCTGAATGACATGTTTTGATATAGTTAACTAGTTTGGTTGCTGATATACTTCAATGTGTCCTTCTGGAGTGAATTCTAATTCCAGTCATAATAAGAATATCAGAAATACCTTATTGTGGTAAGAATTATAAAACTGGAATAATATATAAATTAACTCATTTCAGATGTTGGAAAAAGATGACAGAGTTGTGATCCTTAAGAGAAGAAAAGTACATGAGGTAAACTCCACATTCACTCAAACCCCATGCCTGAAGTTGATTTATAAACTGCAGGAGGCTGAGTGGACCATAAGCATGGAAGGATCACCTCCCTGTACACAGGAAATGGTGATTGGGAGGTTATGCTGTTAAAATGGTTAGAATTTTATAAGTTTATGGGCTTCCCACAGATATTTGGCAGATTTGTAAGTTGTGTATTCATAGAGCAAGACCCCAACAAGTAAACACAGAGAACAGTCACTGGGGAGAAGACAGAATAAGTAAATGTTTATCAGACATACAATAATGGGGGGAGAACAAAGCTCTGACTAAACCAGAATTCAATTAAGCAAGAGTACAGGAAAGATTGGCATGTTAAGTAGAGACATGGAAGATATAAAATGGTCTGACTCTAATGTTTAAGCAGTGGTTCACAACTGGAAATGATTTTGCTCCCCACTTCCAGGAATATTTAGAATATCTGGAGATGCATTTGATTATTACATCTTAGAAGATGATAACACTGATGTCAAGAAATAGAGAAATAAACAAACAAAAATTTAAGAGGAAAATTGCATGGGATGGGATTAACAGCAAATTAAACAATTTAGAAGAAAAGCTTATTGAACCCAAAGTATGCCAATAGAAGATATCCAAAATTAAAAATAGAGAGAAAAAATTAACAAAATAATGAACACAGCACTTGTGAGTTATAGGACAATTTCAAGCAGCCTAATGTAAGCGTAAATGCAGTAATGAAGAAAGGAGAAGGAATAGAAAAAATATTTGAAAAAAAAGATAGGTGAAAATTTTCCAAATATGATGAAAACTTTGAGGCTATAAATCTAACAATGTTAATAAATTATAAACACAAGAAACATGAAGGAAGCTACATCAAAATTATACCATAAAGAGCTTGCTTAAATAATAAAGAAATAAAATCAGCAAAATAAAAAGAATGCATTATGACAAACAAAAAGAGATAAGATTAACAGCATATTTATCATCAGAAACAAAGCAAACCAAAGACAGTGGAACAGTGTCTTTAAAGATTTGTGGGGAAAAAAAACACACAGTTAACCTAGAATTCTATACCCAGCAAAAATATATTCCAATACGGAAGGTAACGGACAAGATGGCAGAGACTCCTCTCTCCTTGCTCCTTCTTGCTCAGAGCAACTATAAGCTCTGGAAGTAATGAAAAGGCAACCAAGGTGATCTCTGATAGGTGGAAAGAGGAAGGCAACTGGTTATGGAATGAAGGTACATAGTAACAGGGAGCTTTTTAGGCCCCCATAAAATAATAAAAGAGAGCCCAGGTAGGCTTCTCCAGGCAATGCAGCTGCTGACCACCAACTAAAACAAAGGGTGGCTAGGTAGGCTTATTCCTCCCGGGTTTGAACAAGAGTGCTGGCAACATCATCAAGTGTGTACAGCAGCCTTGGCCAAGGGGATTAATAGGGAGTTAACAGAGGGTTAATAGATCCCTGGAGGACACCAGCAAAGAGAATCACACCAGAACAAATACCCTGCCCAGGATGCCTTTTTATTCCTTTTTTTAACCTAAACGTATCAGGTGGCCAGGGGACACCAGGAAAGGGGATCTCACCACAATGTGCAACATGACTCAGGATGTATTCTTCATCCCTGTGGCTGGCAGTCGTTGTCCCTCACTGAGAGACACCAAGCAGCAAGAGAAACACCAATGAGCAAGAGGGATCCAAGAAACAAACTTCATATTCATGGGCCAGAGACTACCTTTCTCCATCTAGCAGTACCAAAAGGCCTAACCTGGGGAAGCTCTTTCCACCTCCTCAGGCAGTACCAACAGGGAACAGTAGGGGCAGCATTTGTTGATACCAGATACCAAGCAGACAAAAGTAGCAATATAAAGGCTCTGGAAATTGAATGAATTTTCATTGAAACCACAGTGCAAAAGAAAAAATAGGCCAAGACTTGTATACTAAACTTAAACAGGGTGACTGGCTGCTGAAACAAAAGATTTAAATAAGGTCCAGAGTCTCCTAACATAATATATAACATATCCAGGATAAAATTAAAAAGTCACCTGTCATTCCAAGAGAAAATCACAACTGAAATAAGACAATAACTGACATCAACATTAAGAAGAATCAGATGGTGGAATTATCTGACAAGAGTTTTCAAACAAACGTAACCAAAAAATGTTTTAACAAAATATTATTTCTTTTGAAACAAATTTTAAAAAAGAGAAAATATCAGAAAAGACACTGAAGTTATAAAATGGAAATTATAAAAATGGGCAACCCTACAACTAAACAAAAAACAACCCTCACTGGGTAAGCTCAATCATAGTATAGAGATGACACAGGATAAAATCAGTGGACTTGAGGACAGATCAATAGAATTTACTTAATGGGAACATCAGAGAGGATATAGACTTAAAAAAAATAGAGCTGCTAGGACTATGGAACAATTTTACGAAAGTCAACATTGATACCCTCGGAGTCTCAAAAGGAGAGGAAATAGAGAGTGGATGAAATGTTTGCTGAAAATTTCCAAAATTTGGTTAAATACATAAACCTGCAGATTAAAGAAGCTGAGAAAAACCACAAATAGGACAAATATGAATAAATCCACACTCAGACACATCAAAATTAAAGTTTGAAAACTAAAGAAAAATTTTTTAAAAAATTTGTAAGCAGCCAGAGATAGAGAACACATTACCTACAGGAGAACACAAATTCAAGTGACAGTGAATTTTCTCATCTGAAACCATAGAGGAATTGGCACAATACTTTTCAAGTGCTAAAAAAAAAAAAAGAAAAAAGAACTGCCAACTGCTAATTATTATCTGTGAAAACTAGTTTTCAAGAAAAAAGACATTTAAATAAATGAAGATCACCCAAATGAGAAAAAGTAAAAGCTATTTATTCAGAACGTGCTACAGGAAGGGAGTCAGACATCATTTGCATTTGGCAGAAACTCAAAGCCAAGCACAGGAGTAGGGAAGAAGGGATGGCTTTTGGTATACCCTGATTGGAGGCTGTGAGAATAGGGAAGTTGGAGGTGTGCAAATAGTAGTAGGGCATACTATGTGGTTAGTTAGGGGTGCATATTTGGATTTCTCCTAAGTTGTTCCTAAGTTGGAAGCAGAGCAAGAATTAGGGAATCTGTCAGTTACCATTAAACTTCTGACTATTTGGGGCTGATTGCTACAGAGGTTGTGGTTTGGCTTCCCGGACCATTTGAAAATACACTCACTAAATTTACCAAATTCAGTCCAACTTCACAACATTTACCTTGAAAGTTGTTGAAGTTGTTGAAGATATCTGTTTCCCATGTTCTGTTTGCAAGTGTGTCCAAAGCCAGTAACTCCTGACAGCAAAGAAAATTTTCTGTTATGACCCAGATGAAGGATAAAACCTGTGCCAAGACAGTAGTATCAGTTGACTGATCCAAAGTGATTGAATAATATATATTTTCCTTTTGAAGTATTGCATGAAGTTTTTCTCTTAAGTCAAAGCCTAATTCATGCTGTCAATCAGTTATGGTTCTCCTTATAAGAGGAAGTTGTTTGTACTTTGAAATGTTATCAGGGTCTAAGCATCCTACAACTCAGACAATGCATATTTTCACAATTTCTACATCAGTGAATGGCTTCCTTTTTTTCCCCCGAGTATATAAGCTACTTTACAAGTTGCCTCAGGGGCATTATTTCCAGGTCTTATTGCTGCTTGAAAGAATTGTCTTTCCTTTTGCTTTTCATCTTTTAATTTCTGCAATAAAACTGTTTGTGCCTCACCCTCTAATTTAAAATATTTATGGTCCTTATGAATGTTATAATATTGATGAGCATTGAATTTCTTTAATATTGATATTTCAGTTTCACAAAGCAAGAAAATCATCCTGTCTTTAGCAGAAGCAAGACAATATTAAAATTCCCAATTCTCATTAGAAAATCTGTTTTCTTCCTTCAGCGTTCTCTTGGTCTTCTTTGACATGATGGGCTGTTAAGCAGACAGAATTAAAACAACTATTCACAAATTGCACTTCAAACAGAAACACAGTGCACTGTTATCAAAAGCTCATAACAGACTATTGTACTTCACCCTCATAAACTCTAGACAACCAGTCTGGTGAAATAGTGGCTGCACTCAGGTGAGGGAAGTTAGAACCAAATCATGACCATAGCACCTGTCAATCTGTCAATTTAGCCCTTATGGGTTACTCATGTTCTAATCTTGCTGGTTAATCTTGTAGAATTATTTCATTGAAACTTATTTTATTGTTTTGTATTTTTTTCCCAAAATATTAAGGGGGCACAAATGTTTTAAGTTACATGGATCAGTTTTGTAATGCTTGATTCCTGGCTATTGGTGTGCCCATCACTCAAATAGTGTTCATTGTACCCATTAGGTAGGTTTTTGCCCCTCTCCTCCTTTTCCCACCCCAGTTGATTTCCACTGAGTTTTATTTCCCTCTGTATCTCAAGAATGGAAAGACAAACACCACAGGTACTCACTATTCTTTGGTATTTTAAATACATTCATTTTAAAAATAATATGGAAGTGAGACTCAACAGAAATCAAGTAGG
>NW_012148175.1:439579-445011 GCF_000956105.1 Propithecus coquereli
AAAATAGAAAAAATAATTAATATTCAAAACAGTGATCTTTAAAAAGGAATTTTAAAAAGGTAAAGGGATGAAAATAGAAGTAAGGTTTTCACACTTCCTTGGAACCATTAAAATAATAGTAGACTGTGATAAATCACATATGTATTTTGTACGGTAAGTCCTCATTTAACATAGTTGATAGGTTCTTTGACATTGTGACTTTAAGCAAAATAACATATAACACAATTGATTTTTTTTCTCTGTTACAACAAAACAGCTTTGAGTGAAACGATGTTATTTGGGGTCCTGCTGTATGTCATTTCACTTAAAATCACAGTTTCCAAGAACCTATCCACAGCTTTTAAGTGTGGATGTACTGTAATCTTCATACCTCTCATTAGTGAAACTCCACTAAGTGATATAATCCAAAATACTGCAAATCATTCAGCACTAAATCCTAAAAAATGTTCATGTAATTAAGTAGAAAGTAAAAGAGAAATAAAGGAATTAGAAACACAGGAAACAAATAGGAAACAGATAGTAAACAGATGGAGAAAATGAGCAAAGGGCATGGAACAACATTTTACTTGAGTGTATAAATATAGAAAATAAACACATAAAAAGATGTTCAACTTCATTAGCCATTAAAGAAATGCAAAATAAAAGCATAATGAGATATCAATATATGCCTAATGGGATGGTCAAAATAAGAAATGATGACAATATCACAAGCTGGCAAGGATATGGAGAAACTGAACCACTCACACATTGTTCTTGGGGATATAAAATGTCATTCTGGAAAACAGTTTGGCAGTTTCTTATAAAACTAAGCACACAACATACAACCCAACAATTGTACACTTGGGAATATATTCCAGAGAAATAAAAACATTCAAACAAAAGTCTGTACATAAATATTCATAGATCTTTATTCATAATAACTACGAACTGTAAACAACCTGTATATCCTTTCGTGAGTGAATGATTAAGCAAACTGTGGTACATCCATGGTTCTCAGCCATACGAAGGAAGATTGATGTAGTAAAAAACTTGGTTGAATCTCAAAGAGATTGTGTTGAGTAAAAAAAGAACCTCGAAATACTACATACTGTATGATTCCATTTGTATAACATTCTTTAAAATGACACAATTATAGAAATGTGGTTGTCAGGATTTATGAATATTTAGAGATGGTAGGAGGTGGAGGTGATTATACAAGGACAATGAGAGAATCCCTGTAGTGATGAAACTATTGTTCTCTATCTGGTGGTAGACACACAAACCTACACATAAAATACAATTGCATAGAACTAAATACACACCACACACACACACACACACACACACAGATAATGTAAAACTGGTGAAATCTGAGTAAGATTGGTGGTATCGGTGAGTTGCAGCAATTTCAACTTCTTTGTTGTGATATTGTTATTATAGTTTTGTAAGATATTATCATTGGGGGAATCTGGATAGAGACTATACAGTATTTCCTTGTATCATTTCTTATAGCTGTACATGAATCTATGATTATCTCAAAATAAGACATTTAGTTAAATAAGAGAATAAGCTCTAATAAAGAAAAAAAGGTGAAATAAGGATGTTTTAAGATATATGAATGCTAAAAGAATTCATCACCAGCAGAAGTTCAAAATAAGAAAGGTTAAAGGAATTCCATCAAGTATGAGGACTATGACATGAACTGAAAATCTACCTACACAAAGAATAGGGAGCACCAGAAATGGTAACTGTGTGTGTAACTCATGCCGCTTACATTCCAGAAGCATATTCACATTTTCTCTACTTCTTTTATCTATGATGATTTTTTTTTAAATTTTTATATTCACGGTACAGGAGTGTAATTTGAAATTTGAAGAAAGGACCTGAATTAAAGTCATGTCTCTACCGCTTACTAACTACATGACCTTCAGGAAGTAATAGCTCTCAAATATTATTTTTCAATCTAGAATAAGGATATTGATACCATTCTGACATTTTCATTATCAGTGGAGCTGAATTAATTAATATACATCAAAACAGCTAGCAAAGTATCAATCAGGTTCATATAGTTAATCCTTAAATAATGTTTTACTTTCTCTTTCTCTGACCAACATTGTGTCTTCCTAATCTTATGTCTATATAATCATGTTATTATTGAACTGTCAAATACTTTACTTAAAAAACACCCATTATCAATTGTCATCCAGTTTTCTGGCATTAATTAACATTTAGATGAGCTATTCCATCCTATTCTATTTCTTATAGTTTTAAAGAAAATTTCTTTCTGAGTTTACAGAATATGTTCACTAACATAAATGTGTTATTTTCTGAAAACATATATGTAGTGTTTTTGTTTGTTTGCTTGCTTGTTTCTTTGTAATCACCAATTCAGGACAACTAATATTGTTGCATTGAGAGAGTAGGCATTTTACTAGGGACTAGTAAACATTCAGCAACTCTTTTACTTCTTTAAAGCATCAGAAGTAGAAGGATTAGGAGACCAGTAAAGTGTATGTCTTGTCCACCCTCACAGACTATAAAGGACAGTTTGCTACTGCTGCTGGCTATATGAGCCATAGTGCTAGAGAATTTTTGAGTTAGGTAGAAAATATACTACTGAGACTGTGGATTCATAATCATTCTGGTGACAATGCTATTATCTAGGTAAAATTATAGATCAATAGACCTTAATTTTTCACTTTCATTAAATAATTTCCTGACCACTTAATATCTAGTTATACAAATATCTATTAAACTTCATGTCATGTACCATGCTTAGTCTTGTCATTTATTAATAACTTATCTAAGGTATGTTTCCAGCCCTTAAGGAGCCCAAGATCTCAGTCCATTTGCCTCCTTACTACCTTTTTGTGACAAATACATTTTATTAATAGTATGTGGCCTCCATTGAATTTAAGCAATTTTATTAAATTTATTTAAGAAGACTCAGGCTCCCTTCCCAACCCCATCCCCCCAAAAATACAGTAAGAGAAAATTGGCTGGTACAATTAATAGTGAAGAGGAGAAATATAGATATTAATATTACATTTTCATGCGGGTCTCATAAGAATTAAACTGTAATTAAAGATATACTGTTTACTGAAGCATTTATTTATCTGCTGAGATGAAAAATGCTAATATGAATCACCACCATTTAAACAGTTAACAACATTTAGTTTTTGTTAATGTTTGCATTTTTTATGGCAGCTTGTAACTCCTTAATCAGCCATAGTAGGAGAAAATAAGCATATATAAAAATAATAACTAATAACATCATGATTTATTAAATAGCATGCTTTTTTTCCAACTTTTTCAAGTTAACACCAAAAGTCGGATATCATTAAAATGAACAGGGGGATTTCATGCCATCTTTAGATCTATTGATACTTTTAGGCTTAGCCTAGCAGTAGCTGAAGCATGCATTCCTGTGGAAAAAAAATTGATAGGATAGTATACTCAGTTCTATTGCACAATATTTTAAAGAGAGTACATTTTACCCATAATAATTAAAACTTAAACATTTTATAAGTAGCTATGGAAAGTAGCATTTTAAGTAGGAGTGAATAATGCCTTTTTTCTGATTTGTTATATTTTTGTATTTTTAAAAATCTATTTATAAAGCAGTTTCCTAAATTACTAACGTCTAGATTGCTTTTCCTTAAGAGTTATATGGCTTTTATCCATCCATTTGAAACAAAAATCTATATTTATATCCTATATAAACTCTTTTGTAAGCAGCACATAATTACTAGCAATGTATAAACAAGCACAACATCCATAATGCATAAAATCGCTTACATTCAGTGCATTTTGTTGCTGTAAGTTCATAGTTCTGCAAAAGGGTTTAGTTCACTGGCAGCTAACAAAGCCCAAATATGTGGAGAGATTATGTAAGCATAAACAGAAAGCAAAATTCTCCAAATATATATCATCAATCTGACCGTCCATCTACATACTAAAGAATTTTATGGACTACATTAACAAATATCCTGTGGGATATTTTAAGTGATGTGCAAACTTGTGTTAGATGAGAATTAATTTAAATTATGCACGCTCTCCTCGTACTGACATGCTGCTTTATATGAAAATTTCAACATGTGAAATGTTTTTTGGATTCCCAGTGTCAGTAATGTTGATCAATGGCTGTTTAAAAGGAAAAGTCCAATAATAATCTTCTTATATTGTTTTCCTTTTCCTTCTCATCTTAAAGATCCAATAAATTATTTATTATGTCAACATTATTCAATACCATAGTAAATACTTGAACACAAAATGTTAAAAATAGATATTTTCCAAACGTATCAACTGAAGATAATTTTAGGATCAAATGCAGTCAAGGATTTTATTATAAAATATTTGCCTTTTAATTTTCTTATCAATTAAGGATAATTTAGATCAGTGTTATATGAGATATGACCTTCTTTGGTTCATTTAATTTTTAAGTCCTGAAAATCTTCACTAGAATCGATGTCATTGCTCTTTACTTTCTGTCCTTATAATTTTAGATGACAGGTAACAGAAACACAAAAGTGTGGTTGGTTTCTACTCATTGTCTAGAAAACATTAAGATGGTGAAATATTTTGATATAAATCTCTTAGTACAGACTAAGCTCTCAACGATCAGAGTTCCATAGATTTTTCACATTAAATGTACAAACTTTATTTTTGTCCAAGAACTTTCATTTGTCCAAGAAGTTAAGAATGGGAGATATATTGTTTATATATGGAGGAAAAAAAAAGAGAACGTGTTTTGATATATGTAAACACCTTTGGTTTCCTAAAGGTTGGTTAATGAGAATCTAAGTAACCAATTTCCTCAGCGTGTGTTCTATTGTCCCATTAGAACATCAATTCCTGATGAGATCTATGTCCTCACATACCTTTCTTGAACTTTGACCAGAAAATTATGCGTTGTATTATAATTACATATACAGAGGGGCTTCCACTGGGAAAAGAAGAAATGATGTATTAAAGATTGCGTGTGTATATATACACACATATGCATATACTTGTTAAGTGTGTGTATTTATTTATGTCCTTCAAAGTTTGTAGGTAAGAATTGTGTCATGAAAAAATAGAGTTTAAAGGACTTCTCTTTTCTGACCCAGTTTGTATGGAGCTTAGAACTTGTGCAACTTAACAAGTAAAAAGCTTAAAAATCTAATAAATAAAGTAAATCTTGTATGTGAGCCATCTATTATGAATTCATATGCGAACCTCATCTAAACAGTGATATTGAGACTCACAAAGCTAAAATATCAGTATTATCCATACCTACTAACATATTCTAAAATGATAATAAAAGGCATAATTATACTAAAATATAGGCATGCATTATAAATATCTTCTTTAAAATAAAATTTTTACATATATGTTTTATAATTAGCTGAGGGGAGTCATCTTGAAATATCATCTCTGCATATTATAATTGGCAGTTTCCTTTTTCCAAGTTA
>NW_012148175.1:446296-468885 GCF_000956105.1 Propithecus coquereli
GAAAAAAATCTATGAATTCAGGTAGAATATGTTTAATCTACTCCCTTGGAATTTTCTTCTCCCTCTCCTTAGCAAATGTGCCCTCCTCCAGCACAGATCCTCCTCCTGATATTCCGATCCATATAGCCAGCTGTCCTATCCAACTTGGCTTGGCTCTCATGTTCTGCCAAGATCCCCCTTTAGGAATGAGAGACTTATTCACCCAGCTCCCAGGAATGCTGCCAGCATGAAACCCTCAGCTTTCTGTCTTTTAAGAATGGATTCAGCTTAAGAGAGCCATCACTTTCAAGAACTTTCCCTCTATTCAGGGCAGCTCATATAAAAGACAAAGGCCCAGCACTCTCATTCCATATGGGGATAACTGTGAACTATCCCAGTATCAGAAGCTCTTCTGCCAAGATTCCATCGCAAGGCAACTGTCTTCACCCCATCCTCCTTCCTTCCTTTACTTTCCGCAGGCAGTGGAAATGTATTAGCACTCCCTAATACATTTTCTGCACGCTCATTCATCTCATTCTTGTAGTTTGTTTCTCCCGAAGCACAATCTGTGGCAATTAGTACCGGACATGAGCCAATGAAACGGATACTAAGATCAGACTCTAACGCTGGATCCATCTTACCCGGTTAGCAATGAAGATAAACTCAGATAGTCCTTGGCACAAAATGACAGGGCACTTGCTAAAACTTTCCTACGTGATTAAATAGGATGCTATTCTGAGAGAGGAGAGTGCACTATAGCTGCTATGATATATCAAGTATTTGGGAAATATCAGGGAATTAAAGACGTAACTAAATAAAGGTATATAAACAGTTTTTCACAACACCTTTCTAATATTGTTTTCGCATTTTCTTATCACCTCCTGTTTGTTTCCAGTTGCTTACTGTTCTTATAGCCATTTGACACCATCCCATCCCAAAATGTGAAATCCATGTGATAGCAAGTGTTCTAAAGTTAACTAATAATAAAATGGCAGTAGTTTTTGGTTGGCATGGATTAAAAGGCAAGGACTTTTGAGTCAGATTAGAATTAGGTTCAACTGCTTACAACTGATTAAGTGTGTATTCTTTATCCTTGGTCAAACTCCTTAACTATTTGAGATTTAGGATATTACCTACTGACCTTCCACGCATAACAAATGTATACATGCTGAACAACAGAAATGGAGTAAAAGTGTCATATATCTACATATAGCATGAATATAAATGCTTGTATACATATATATACAAATGCACATACATATAAATTTCCACACGTATCAGGCTAGTGTTTTTCCTGCTGTCAAATCACTGTGAGACTTGAGGAGTAAATTAATTTATTTTTACCACAAATCATTTTTAATTACTCATTTTAGCAGAGTGGTAACTGAAGCTGTCACTATTATAATTCAACTTTGACTCTGTGTGTTTGATGTACAGGATGTTTGAAATCCTTTTCTATAGCATTATTCTTACTTGATAAATTTCGTGTATACTAATAGAGTAGTCATGTAAGAAAGCAATGATTGTTTTTATTTTATCATTTTATACCATAAGTATTATACTATCCTTATAATTAAATTTTTATGAGGAACTGACATTTCGAGAGCATAAATAAGAATTTTGTGTGGATTTGCTCACAATTATTCCGCTAACTTCTGTTATAGGTTATGGTATATATATGCATATATATATATATAGCAAGTGCTGAGGAAGTATTTGTTGAATTAATAAAAATTGAATGAGATGGTATAGCTAATATTCAATCCCAGGTTTGTCTGATTCCAAAGGCTGAACATAATCCAATACCTTACCTTCCCTCTGAATAATATTGGATATAGCATTTATATATAGAAGATCATATTAAGAAGATTAAGCAGCTTTAAATTTTCTTATTTTGTATATTATCCATTTTCCAGTAAATGTCAATCTAGCGTGTGCTCGACTCTGTTATTTAGCAACACCATTCTACATTAGCAGTGTTATCAAAGTTATTGATGAAGGATGCTTTTTTTTATCTTTCTTCTTGAATTAACCTTTGGATTTTATTAAATATTGCACTATTCTAGAACTACCATTGCTCAGTTTCCCTCTGATGTTGGTACAAAACTTTTGTAGTTCTTCTTTTTAAGAGTGAAACTGCATTTAGGTAGGATAATAGATATTATTAAATTTCTTCAAAATACATTTCAAATATCATTGACTATATCATGATCCTTTTAGCTCTTTTTTTTTTTTTGGTGATGTGGCATACTATAATAATGCATATACAAAGAATTTTTTTTACAAATTAAAACAAGTGGGACTATAGTCAATGGGGAACTTTAGTTATTCCAACATATGTTTTGTAATTTTTATAATGAGTGGGAATACCCAAAGTAAGACCCTGTATAACTTTTAACAGATATATATTTAATAGAAAATTAATATTTTGTTAGTTTATATTATACGATTTTATGGTACATGTCAAACAGAGAGGATAGGAACGCAAGCAATTTTGGAATATTTGTAAATATCTACTATTGGGGAGATCCTACATACTTATATAATATATATATGAAGTTCTTCTTTTATTAGCTAATGGTACCAAATAATTTCATCATTATATTCTCAGATCAAGCTCTGATAATGTGATTGATGTCAATATAGTAATTTATATAATTTTCTGATAATGCTTTTCAGGTAAGTCAATAGTTAATAAAATAAATTTTGTTGTATCTTTTATTTCTTGGTGACATAATAACTATTGATCATAATCACATCTATTTAGTAATTTATCTCAATAAATCATAAGTTTTGAATATTGGCTTTGAGTTTATTGTGAATAACATAAGAATATATTATATTCTAAAGTCAGAGACTCTATATAGGAAGAGAAAGCACTTGTTTCTTTTTCAATTTTATTTCAATTCACACTCAAGATGTTATTCCGATTCTTAGATGGAAAAATCAGAAATTGGAAAGAGATTGAAGACAAGCCAGGCAAATATTTTATTCCATTTAATACATAAGATGAAAGATAGGTTTTTAATGCTTCAGATTTGGGGTGTCCAAGGCAAGACGGTTGTGTCCAAGGTAAGAAGGGAAAACCACGATCTTCTTTCATAAACACAATATAATGTCATGCTAATTATATTTTTAAATACTTATTCATCATTGTCATATGAATTTAACCTTGCATTATAATAATAGTAGGAATAAGAATTAACATGAGAGGGAGAATATATTACAAAAAAACATTGCAAATAATAGTTCTTATTAGAGATTCTATTAATATAAGAGAGGAACTTTGCCTGCACAAACAAGAATTATAATATAATTCAGCCATGCTGCTCTCTCAGTCTAGTAGGCCATGTCCAATTTTCTCAGCCTGGCATTATGAAGAGACTTTTTCTCCATACAAATTTTGACTTTCTTAGATGAAAGATGTTAGGCAACTAGAGATGTATTATAAAATTTACTTCATAGGACTTAGAAATGGAGGGAGGCTTTAGAATCAGATGAAAGTAGAAAGTCGATCCACAGTTATAATTAATGATATAAAACTCTGAGTTTGTACTTACAAAATTTGTTGAGGTTTGAGGATGATAATTAATCATAAATTGCACCCCACTGCTTCTAGTCCAAATGAAAAATATACATAGAAATTAGTCAGAGATCAACTATATTATACTTAAAACCGTATTGAAGAATTTTGCTTGAATCCAAAGAAAAATAAGCTTCCTAATAGCTCTTTTTATTGCCCCCAGGCAAATTGGAAGGGTAATTTAGAATTTCCTTCTGAGTCTTCCCAGTGCTTACTGCCTAGAGAGCAACAGCAGAAAGAAACCACGTAATTTGCAGACAGATTTTCCCAATCAGAGAATTAAAACACATCTGAGCTATGCATGCTGAATGCCTTGTCTCAACCTCAACAATTACATAACAGTCCTTCTATGGGGAAGAGAAAGTCATGATCATAGAGGGCAGGACTCCTGAAGTATACCTTCAATGCTATTCTCTTCCTTTTACAGAATTCCATGTGTAGATCAGTTGCAGATTGGTTGTGCTCTCAAAGGAGCATAATACTAACATTAATTCTGATACTTACCTTCCTTTCCATTCTTGAAGAATGAAAATACCCCTAAACTTTACCTATATCACCATTATGGTTATAGTTAGTCTTTAATATTCCAAAGTTATATTTCTGCACATATTTTTATTAAAATTATGGACTTCAAGAATAGCTTGGGTAGGTTGGGAGAAGTGGAAAAAAATAAAACTGATGATGGCATGGTATATTTAAGAATTCACAAAGCCTGCCAGGCACAGTGGCTCACACCTATAATCCTAGCAGTCTGGAAGACCAAAACAGGAGGATTGCTTGAGGTCACGAGTTCGAGACCAGCCTGAGCAAGAGCAAGACCCCGTTTCTACTAAAAATAGAAAATTAGTGGGCATCATTGCTCGTGCCTGTAGTCTTGGCTACTCAGAAGCCTGAGGCAGGAGGGTCGGTTGAGGTTGCAGTGAGTTATGATGATGCCACTGCACTCTACCTGATGTGACAGAGCTGAATTCTGTCTCAGGAAAAAAAAAAAAGAATTCACAAAGTCCTACGAAGCATGATGGCTTTGTGAAATTAATTAGAGGTAGGTAATAATTCTTCATTTTTTAAAGTAATGAGAAATACGAATAAAATCCTAAGGCCTCCAACTGACTGCCCCCCTCTTGGTCAAGGAGACCCCAGAAAAACCTTAAAAACTGAATTCCTGGCCATGACAGAATGGGAGGTCAGACATACCTCTAACTTATACCCTCTCTCTAGCTAATGGCCATTAGGAAAGAAACCTAAGGGTTAAACAGAAACCAGCCCTTTGGAAAGACTTGCTCCACCATTGATTTCCACCAATCTCTTAACTGCCCTGGCCCCCTTTTGTGGTTTTGACACAACTGATGAGCATTCCTGCCTGATAAGAGACTACGAACCATGGCATGGTTCTGGCCAACTGGAGGCTACAGTCCACTGGAGGCAGATTATGGAGGATGTACATTGAGTACCCTCATGTCCTCTGGTTCACCTTTTGACATCAGAGGGCTGAAAATTCACCCTTGAATCATGCTGACCCTGACATTTTTGAACATGGAAACCGTAAAGAGGCATGAAGCTCAATTGCACATGCAAATGTTTCTCCTTTCATAAATATTTATGACTCTTCCTATAGCTTGTTAAATATGTATATTTAGCCACTCTGCTCAGTATAAATTTCTGTTCCCTTTATACCTCCCTGAAACGCTTGCTCTTGGCTTCTATCTGAGGCTATGCTTTCCAGCCTACAAGATGACCAGGCTGCGAACTGCAACCCTTTATGAGAAATAAAGCTCTCCCTTCCAAATTTATGAACCTCATGAGTCTTCAGTTGACAGTAACATATCTAACCATGCAGATAGCTTTGAATGTAATCACACTTTTTTCTCTGTAATTCTACTTGTTCTGTTATGATTTATTGCTTAATATTCCCTTTGTGCATACCTGTAAATTTCAATAAAGAGATTTGCAGCTTTTACCTTGGGGAAACATTTTCTAAAACAGTTGTTATATTAGGTGATAGCTAGTACAGTACTTTTTGGTTCTAAATGTGTATTTATTTGAAATTGTTTCTGTAGCTTGGAATATGATAGGTGCATTGTAATTTATTGTATTTTCCATACCTCAAATGAGAAACATAAAAAAGCATAGAATGATGTGAAAAATTTCAAAGTAATTCTAAAGGTCATTAATAAGAGTCTTCTCTCCTTTTGTCATCACACTTGCCTAAGGATAAACTTGACAACTATAACTGTCATTAGTGTGAACAGTCCTACTTTTATATAAAGCTTCTTTGTTATTCTTCTATTAACAATAATCTTCTATGCTGTGTTTGAAAGAATGTCCTATTGGATTATTCTACTAGAAACATTCTCTGGTCTATTTGTTGTTCTTTCTTTTTCATTTCACAAGGTGCTTGGATCCACATGAACTAAGTTATACCATTGTAAGGAAAAACCTTCAAATCTCACTGGCTAGGAATGATAAGGGTTCGTTTCTCATTTATGCTGTTTATTTTGCATACTATTCCTTGAAAGTGCTCCTGTAATCACTTTTGGCTCAAATACACCCTTTATGGTTTTTCTCTTCAAATCTATTGGATTTCTCTATATGATAAAAAGTTTATTGGTCCATATTTTTGCACAGACTTTTAAACACTGTCAAATAAATAGATATTGTTTTAACAAAGATGATCATGTTTATAGCATCTTCCAGAATGTTGTTCTTTTTATCTCTAAAAATGTATACACCAACTTTTCTGTGAAGAAAGAAGTTTGTTATGAATGCATTATGAGTATTTTATTTTTCTTTCTTTCCTTCTCCCTTTCTTCCTTCCTTTTCCTTCCTTCCTTCCTTCTTTCCATCCATCCTTTCTTCCTTTCTTTTCTTTCTCTCTCTTTAATAATAGAGATAGAGTCTCTCATGGAAACAACCACTGATAAGGCAAAATTAATATTGGAGTCGACATAGTTCCTCAAAGACAGAACATTTATTTCCAGAAATAAAGACAAACTTTAAATATATCTTGGCCTTTGCTTATTACAGTCAGCTCTTTATAACACAAAAACTTTTCTTTAATTTCTCCATCACTGACAAGTTTCACTAATGCTGCAGCATAGTATTTATTAACAAAATTTGTTGACATCAGGATCATTTATTACCATGAGGGATACGTCCTAGAATCCTAAGATTCAATGGAATTCCCCTCAAGAAATCTGTTTGAATAATTAAAGCAACTGCAAAACAGAATTTCCTTACATTTCTATTTATTAAATGTGTAGAATTTGGGGGGGTGGTCTATATGAGATATCAGAGTATTTTTGAACAAAAGCTTTTCATCACTGTGTAGATACATTTGGTAATTATAGGTATGATTGACTATGCACCACAGATAATTTTGGTTAAACTAGAGCCATCCAAATAATTGACTATGTACACTTGGAGTCTATTTCTTCATTGTTTTCTTAATATTGGCGCTCCATGCCATGCTAAATAGATTCAATGATTATTAACTATTTTTAAATATTTTTTCAAAATATTAAATGAGTAGCATTGTTTCTGTTACATAGATACCTTATATAATGCTTAAGTGGGGGCTTTTAGTGTGCCCGTCACCAGAATAGTGTTCATTGTACACAATAGTAAGTTTTTATTTCTCACTCCCTCCCCCTGCCCTTCTTAGTTTTCAATATCCTTTACATCTCTTTGTGCCCTTGTGTACCCATTGTTTAGCTCCCAATTATTAGAGAGTATATGTGGTGCTTGTTTTTCCATTCCTGAAATCCTTCACTTAGGGTAATGGTCTCCAGTTCCAACCAAGTTGCTGCAAAAGTTATTATATTATTCCTTTTATGGCTATTAGTCATTTGTCTATCTTCCCTTGAAAAACTTCTGTTTAGGTCTTTTACCTACTTTTTAATAGGGTTGTTTGTTTTTTTCTTGCTGATTTGTTTGAATTCTTTGTCGTCTCTGGATATTAGCCTTTTGTCAGATATAGAGTTTGAGAATATTTTTCCCATTCTGTGGGTTGTCTATTTACTCTGATGATTATTTTCTTTGCTTTGTGGAGCCTTTTTAATTATATAAGTCCTGGTTATTTATTTTTGTTATTGCTGTATTTGCCTTTGGGGTAATCTTCAGAGAAAATAACATATGTGGAGGCATCACATTATCTGATGTCAAATTATACTACAAGGTTATAGTAACCTAAACAGCATAGTACTGGCATAAAAGTAGAGACATAGACCAATGGAACAGAATAGAAAATCCAGAAATAAAATCATCTACCTACAACCAACTGATCTTTGACAAAGCAGACAGCACACTGGGGAACAGAAGCCCTATTCAATAATGGAGCTGGGAAAGCTGGACAGTCACATGCAGAAGAATGAAACAGGATCCCCATCTCTTGCTATATATAAAAAATAATTCAAGATGGATAAAAGACTTAAATGTAAGCCATGAAACCATAAAAATTCTAGGAGAAAATGTAGGTCAAACTCCTGTAGACATTGACCCAGGCAAAGAATTTATAACTAAGACCTCAATGCTTATTAACTCTTAATTACAGGTTCCAAAGTATTCTTTGTCATCTTTTAGATTATTCAAACACTATCTCCTTACTTGAATTTCTCAGATGTTTTTCTCATTGTTATTTTGCCCAATTTTCAAAGAAAAATATACCAAACAAGTTAAACAAGCAAGGAAAACTTTATCTAAGATTATTATAACAGGAGAGAGAGCGATTGAACTCAATTTTGTTGAAATAAAAGCAGAAAAGATTTAAGCACTAGTTGGAGCTGGAAGATAAGTACAGAAGGATGTTGTGGGGAGGTTTGTGAATGTGATTAGACCACCAGTCTTTGCTAACTGGTGCTTATCAATTTTAGGCTCTTATTCTCCTGCTGAGAGTAGAAGATAGGAGCCCTATATTTCTTGATGATTACATTCCAAAGAGATGGCTCCCAGATCCTTGAGAAAGACATTTCTATGTTATAAAACTGGCAAGAGTCTGGGAGAAGATATACATTTCAAAGGGGCAGAGAAATTATTTATATTTGCAAGTTTTCTAAAGTAAGTGATCTAAGAAAAGAAAGGTGAGGGGCCTACAGTTAGGAAAAAAAAAAAAAAACTTGTCTACTGAACAATCTGAGAATGTTAAGGCAATATTAGTCATACTTGCATATATATAATATATATTTCTGTTTAATATATTTTGAGATTTTAACAATAGGAGTAACTGATTTATCCTTGACTTGATTGTCAAAGATTGGACATTAGTCTTTGGCATTTAAAATATTTCTCAATTTTATTTTTTTACAAGTTGAAAGCTGTTCTCTCTTCCAAACTTGAATTATCCCATAATTTCTGGACTCCTTCTATTACTTTTAAATTTCTGAAATTGGGACTGTTTTTCCCTCATGGAGCTCTGAAGAACTCATCTAAAGCTTGTAATTCCTTTTCAGGTTCAGTTGACAGCAATCAATACATACAATTAACTTTCTGTTTTCCAGTCTCTTCCCTTGGAGGTGAAAGTACATTGACTTTTTTAACTGCCTTCCACGTTATCCCAAGTGACATTTTGACCAAATATTTCTTAATGCATAAAATACAATAGATGACTATTTTTCTGTTTCTCTAACAAGAATATCCTTCACTGCTCATTGCCAACCTTCCAGCCAATGCTATATAGTTTTGAGTGCTTTCGTTATGACAGTGCCTCAATTCCAGTCAAGATAGGCTAGGCTATGTTGAACTAACAAACAATCTCAAAAATTTTATAGGCTTAAAACAAAGTTTGCTTTCTTGGTAACAATACATGTCCATTTTGGGTTTGTTGGAGACTCTGATAAATATCTTCTTACTCTGGAAGTAAGGCCTATAAGCAATTTTGGTAGTGTAGGAGCCAAGGAAAAATTTTCCCTTTGCTTTCTATTTTTATGCTTAGGTTTAACAAAGAATTGACAGCTATGAAGGAAATATGATTGGACAGAAAAAGTATGATCTAATGTTAGCAAACTGAGAGGAGAAACCCAGCAAGACCTGTCTATTTAGATTCTTCTTGGCCTTTCTGAGCATGCATTCCTTCCTTCTGGGTATGGGGCAGTACCCTCTCTGGAGTGGGGGTCTTATGGCCTACAATCAACTAAGGTAGGTCAGATATTTCTTTATGGTCAGTTTTTACACAGAAAAGTGAAGGAGAAGTTTAGAGTAATATTTTTAGGTTTTATATCTGGCTTTAGAGAAAAGGGGTTCTGGCTTTTATGACCCACTTTGGGGAAGAGGGATTCTATTTTTTATGAATAGCCTTGTGGATGACTGGGACTAAGAGAAGGGCAGAAGAAGGTCAGAGAAAAACCTTTGCTTCTGAGGCTACTTCTGAGGTCATCATTTTAGGGCATTGTTTTCTGAGTCCCAACAGTGAAAAAAGAAGAGAGTTCTGGAGTGTCTCACACTGGCAATTAAAATATCCAGCCTGAAAATGACCCACATCACTTCTACTCACAAACCATGGACCAAAGAAAACATTTAAATCTATCCAAATACAAGGGAGCTAGGAAAAGAAATTCTACTCTATGACTGGGAGGAAAGTATTACTAAAAATACCAGACAAACAATATTTATCATTACCACATAATAAATTTGTATGTCCTTGTCTCCTGCCACCTTCTCCCACAGGAGTAAAATACAATAAATGCATTTTAGCAACATCTAATTTTCATTCAATGTTGAAAATACATAAAATAAATAATTTCACTTGTATCAAAAGCTGCATTTCATGAAATGGAAATTGTAGAGGTTATTACTTAATCTTTAACAATCCAAATGAGAATATAACAACCCATTACATTAGGCAGTAGTTATTAAAGTAGTTGTGTGTTAGTTTCTCATGCACAGAACCATGAGTCTGTTTTAAATTACAAAGATTTGGTATGGGACGTAATACACAGTGAGTTTTTCTTGGTAAAAGTAATAGAGGAAATTCTAGTACAATGCACTAGAACTGCTGTTGAACCAGGAATAATAATGAAACTTTTGAATTCCAATGTAGAAGAATTTTCAATTAAGGGTGAACCTGATAGAAAGATAGATTTAAGAGGCACTCTTCTGCTGCCATTCTTAAAGTCATATCTAAAATATGTGATTCTATATATCTGTCATCAGATTCAAAGCCAAGGAAGAATGGGCTTCTAAAATCAAATGCATGTACTAAAAGATAATCTCCATCTTACTAGCTCAGGACAAATTTTATGAGGGATTTCAGAGCTATGACAAGTCATATCTGTTATAGTTGACTGATTATAATTTCCATAGGTTATTTTTTGAATATGCATATAAGATAATAATAGTATAATTTCATTTTCTTTTTAAGAAAAACATATAAAGAATAATTTGAATATCTAAGATATAGATAGAATAAAACAGTATATAGAATGCTTTTCCATCTCTTTACGAAAATTGTATATATATGGTTAGGTGATCAGGCTTTAGTTTAAACACTCTTGGTATTCATTTCCGTCAAAGAATATCTCATGGTGGAGACGATTTTGCATTAACACAAAAAATAAAAATAGGAAAACCTTCTGATTTACCAAATGGTAATTGTTTGTATTCAACTCTGCCTAATACAATACTAAGACATGGTAACGTCCCAATATTTTATAATTGATTTTTTTTGGAATTCAAATTTATAAAACATGGAGAATAGATGCAATACTTCTTATGCTGTCCAATAGGACACATGGTAGGTATGCATGATCTTTTCTAAATTAGTTTAAATTCCACCTCTATTTTTGTTGTTTGTTATGGCTAAAGTTAGTGGCTGTGTCAGTAACATAAGAAAACATAATGTGTGCACCTCATATATGACTAGAAATACTTTGTCTTCATTCTAATTAATATGCTATGCTTATCAGCATTTTTAGTAAAAAGTATACTTCTATTTCATTTCATTTTGTCACCATGACAATACTGTGAGTTCCTGAAATGACTTTGCCAATATGAAAGAAACAGAAGCTTCAAGAAGTTAAAAGACTTATCAAATGTGGAAGTCTTGTATCACAAAATCAATCCCAATTTGCTTACTCTAGATTCAGAATTCTTTCAATTATATTGTATTTTGTACTCTTTAGGGTATCTAGTAATTAGAATTAGTTTGAGTTTCCTGGTCAAACATTAAACAGGAACATTAAGTCAGGTATTAAGGACTCAGAAGTACAAGTGTGGAGATGGAGGCAAGATGGCTGACTAGAGACATCAGTTGCCATATCATCTCACAGAGAAGAGAAGGTTTTAGACGGAAAAAACATAGGCCAGATATAATTCTGAGAGAGGAGTGCCAGAACATACTGGAGATTCCATGGGAAGAAGCTGCTGAGCAGAACAGGAAGGAGCAAGATTTTGGCAGAGATTGATCCCCAAGGAATTTGGAGCCCCATGAAAAGGGAATGTGGGAGGAGTTTGTTTTTCCTCCCCCCACACCTCTGGCAGACTGCAGGCTCCTGAACTGTTGGAGAGCTTCTCTACTCCCATGAGCCCAAACACTGCTGCTGTCAGTGAACTGGGAGCTTCTTGAGAATAGAGCATTGGGTTTGCCAGCCCCCTCTGAGTCTTTCCCTCACCACAAACCTGAGCTGAAGTGGCAGGTGCCATACTACTTTGCTACCTACTGGATGCATTTGTCTGAACAGGGAGCTTCAGCTCCTCAGTTACCTTTGCACTGGACCCCACACAAACATTCGCCCAAAACCTTCCCAGAATGCAGTGGCCACAGAGGGCTTGTGGGTCCTGAGGGAACTGTGTGATCCCAGAGCTTGGGCATTCAGGGCAGGCTGCCTTCAGGTGAGAGGAGAGTATAGCACACTAGGGGTCCTCTCAGGACAAAGGGGACCAGAGTATCAGCTTTTATCCATTCGGACTCTTCTCCTCCTCCTCCCCTCCCATGTCCACAGCTGCTAACACAGCTGTGGCAGTTTCCACACAGGTCTGCACGGATGCCCCAAGAGACAATTGAGCCCGGGATCTTGGGAGTGACTGCCTTCTCTGGGTTGGTGGGACCATCACACCCACGCTTCCACAGAGAACAGGGCCCACACCATTCCTCTTAAAGACCTGCAAAGGACCAAGGAGTCCTCATAGTGTGAGCTGCCTGCCCACCAACCTTCCCAGGTGCTGCCCACCTGGCTGCTCCATCACAGCAGGGTATATCTTGAAGCAGAGGAACAGTAAGCTTGCTTGAGCATGCCATGGACAACTCCAGACAAGCACACTTTTCTCTGGCACAGTCAGGGATTGAACTCAGGGGATCAGAACACAGGCCTCCAGGCTGGATCCTGTATGTCTGAGATTTTATTGCATTGCTTAGGGACGGGGCGGGGGAAAGATTTATGAACCGATGTTGAAAGGCAAGGGAGTCCACATGAGCAGGACAGAAAGAGAGTGTGCTTCAAGTCCTAGCTGCAGTCCAGGGGGTGATCCCGGACAGGGAAGCTCCCAGCCTATGATAGCATTGCTGATGAGCTCAGCTGGTTTGGGCTTTTGTTTGCTGCCAGACCATAGAAGGAAGGAAATCCACAGAGCAAGGGAAGAGAGAGAAGAGTCAAACTCACTCTCACCTGCCAGACTGTGAATCCCAGGCTTCACCTCCTCTCGGAGCAGAATTTTTGGCTTGTTGTGGCCACTTCAGCCCTCCCTGGTGGCTTTCCCAAGCAACCTGGGAGTTGACCCTCAACCCCAGCTGAGACAGCTCTTGTGCCTGCTTTTGTGGACCTGAATTCAAGCTCACAGACACAGCCCCACCCAGCCTCACTCCTCTGCCTTCCTTGTGGTGTTATTTGGGATCTTCTGTGGTTCCAAATGTTTTTTTTTTTAAATTTCTGTGAAAAGTGTTATTGGTATTTTAAAAGGGATTGCATTAAATCTGTAGATGATGTTGAGTAGTATGGTCATTTTAACAATATTAATTCTTCCAATCTGTGAATACAGGATATCTTTCCATTTATTTGTGACATCTTTGATTTCTTTCATGAAAGTTTCATAATTTTCTTGTAGAGATCTTTTACCTCCTTGGTTGAATTTATTCCCAGGTATTTTTTATAGCTATTATAAATGGAATTGTATTCTTGATTTCTTTTTCAGATACTTTAATATTAGTATTAGTAACACTACTAACTACTGTATGTTGCTTTTGTATCCTACAAATTTACTAAATTGATTTTCTGTTTCGAGTGAAGTCTTTAGGGTTTTCTATATATAATGTAATATGTCATCTGCAGATAAGGACAGTTTTACTTCCTCTTTTCCAATTTGGATGCCTTTTGTTTTTCCTCTTGCCTAATTGTTCTGTCTAGGAATTCCAGCACTATGTTTAATAGAAGTAGTGAAGGTCCATATCCTTGCGTTGTTAACTAGTTCTTAGATGAAAAGCTTTCAGCTTTTCCCTATTCAGTGTGACATTAGCTGTGGGTTTGCCCTTGTCTTAGTGTATTCGTATTGCTGTAAAGGAAAACCCATGGCTGGTAAATTTAAAAAGAAAAGCAGTTTATTTGAATCACCTTTCTGCAGGCTGTATAAGAAGCATGATGCTGACATCTGCTCCACTTCTGGAGAGGGTCCCATGATGCCCCTACTTATAGCATACGGCAACAAAGAGGAACTGGCATGCAGATATCACATGGCAAGGGCAGCAGCAAGAGAGCAGGGGTAAATTCCAGGCTTTTTTAATCAACCAGGTCTTGTGGGAACTAACACAATGAAAACTCACTCATTACTGCAAGGACAGCACCAAACCATTCATGAGGGATCTTCCCTTATGACTCAAATACCTACCATTAGGCTCAACTTCCAATATTTGGTACCCCATTTTAATATGTTTGAGGGACAAAAATCCAAACTATAGCAATCATATATGGCTTTTTTTGTGTTGAAGTACATACCTTCTATACCTAAATTTTTGAGACATTTTTGTCATGAAAAGATGTTGAAATTTGTCAAATGTTTTTTCTACATCTATTGAAATAATCATCTTTTGTCTTCCTGTTAATGTGGTATATTCATTTATGGATTTGTATATGTTATACTATCCTAGCATCACTAGGATGACTCCACTTGACCATAATGGATGATCTTTTTAATGTACCCTTAAATTCAGTTTGCCAGTATCTTGTTGGGAATTTTTGTGTCATTTTTATCTGGAATGTTGGCTTGTAGTTTTCTTTTTCTTTTTTTTCTTTTTTTTTGGTTGTGTCCTTGTTTGCTTTGGAATTTGGCTAATGCTGGCCTTGTAAAAGGAGTTTATAAGTGTCCCCTCCTCTTCAATTTTATGAAATAGTTTCAAGAAAAATTGGTATTACTTCTTTCTTAAATGTTTGGTAGAATTCAGCAATGGAGCCATCAGGTGCTTTGCTTTGATTAAGTAATTTTTATTACTGATTCAACCTCCCCAATCATTATTGGTCTCTTGTAATTTTCTATTTCCTCATAATCAGTCTTTCTAGGTTGTATTTGTTGAGAAAATTACTCATTTTTCTGTGATATCAAAGTTTTTGGCATATAATTGCTCATAGTATTCCTTCAAGATCCTTTGTATTTCTATGGTATTAGTCTCCTTTTTCATCTTCCATTTTATTTGACTCCTCTCTCTTTTTTTTAAGTGGTTATGATGCTAAATATTCATCACTTTTATTTATCTTTTCAAAAATACAACTCTTTCTTTCATTGGTCTTTTGAATTATTTTTCTAGTCTTTATTTTATTTCTGCTCTGAGCTTTATTATTTTACTTCTTTTACCAATTTTGGGTTTATTTTGTTCTCATTTTTAGTTTCTTGAGGTGCATCATTCAGCAGGTTATTAGACATCTTTCTCCCTTTTTGGAGTAGGTGTTTACTACTATAGGCTTCCCTCTTAGAACTGCTCATGCTGTGTGTCATAGGACTTGGTATTATGTGTTTCCATTCTCATTCATCTCAAAAATTTTTTTATTTTAGTTCCAAATACATTACTGTTTAATATAGGACTTATAAGTGTAACCAATAATTTACTAAGATAATTTATGTATTCCAAGAATAATAAACTACATTTTATAGATTAAATCTCATGATGAATAACAGAGTTAAACCTAAGACATGAAACTGTAAGAATTCTAGAAGATGTTGGAAAAACTCTTATAGACATTGACCTAGGCAAAGAATTTATGAAGAAGACCCCAAAAGCAATCACAGCAACAACAAATATGAATAAATTAGACCTGATCAAATTAAAAAGTTTTTGCACAGCCAAGCAAATAGACAACCTACAGAATGGGAGAAGATACTTGCATGCTATACATCCAATAAAGGGCTGATAACTAGAATCTATAAAGAAATGAAGCAAATCAGTACGAAAAATCAAACAACCACATTAAAAATCATACAAATGACATGAACAGAAACTTTTCATAAGAAGATAGACTAATGCCCAACAAATATATGAAAAAAATACTCAACATTGTTAATTGTCAGGGAAATGCAAATCAAAACCACGATGAGATATCACTTAAATTCAGTGAGAATGGCTTTTATTAAAAAGTCCCAAAACAACCAATACTGGTGTGGATGCAGAGAGATAGGAAGACTCGTACACTGTTGGTGGGACTTCAAACTAGTACAACCTTTATGAGAAGGAGTATGGAAATACCTCAAAAAACTAAAAGTAAAACTACCATTTGATCCAGCAATCCCACTACTGGGTATTTACCCAAATGAAAAAAAAATTCTATAAAAAGCACCTGCAGTCAAATGTTTATAGCAGCGCAATTCACAATTGCAAAGATGTGGAAACAACCGAAGTGCCCATCAATCCATGAGTGGATTAATAAAATGTGGTATATGTATACCATGGAGTACTAATCAGCCACAAAAAGCGAACTAATATCTCTTGTATTAACCTGAATGGAACTGGAGACCATTCTTCTAAGTGAAGTATCACAAGAATGGAAAAACAAGCACCACATGTACTCACCATTACATTGGAACAAAATGATCGACATTTATGTGCATATATGGAAATAACATTGATTGGAAATCAACCAGGTGTGAGGGGGGGGAAGGGATGGGTAAATTCACACCTAACATGTATAATGCACACTATCTGGGGAATGGGAACACTTATAACTTTAATGCAAATGGTACAAAAGCAATTTATGTAACCAAAACATTTGTACCCCTGTTATATTCTGAAATAATAAAAAAACCATAAAATAAAAGAATATTTATGTTTAATTATGAGTGTTAAATTTCCTATTCTAGTCTTTAAAAGTGGACTAAACCACAGTATTTTTCAAAAGTGTATTCTTATTTTTATTCTAGTAAGAAAAGCAGGAAAAAAAAGAGAGAAATTGAGTGGAAAGATGAAATAAAGAACAAGAAAATGAAGAGCTCTTCTTTTGAAGATACTTCCTTAAAAGGAGGCCAAAAAAGTATTAGTATCAAAGGTACCATGTTTTAAATGATTCTATGGGATATATGAACTTTTTTCACTGAAATTTTTAAGGTACACCAAGAAAAGATATATTAACAATTAAATCTTCCATTGTAATTTTAAATTCAAAGCACCTTACCAAATTAACTGAGAAATCTTAATGTGGGTGAGTGTAATTAAATACTGTAGGTCAGAAATGCATTAGTTATAATTAGTGAAAATAATTATTGCCATAGTACCATGGACACTAAAGGCCTAATACCAAAATCCTTACTTGTGCAAAATGTTCAGTAGTTTTAATGAGCTTTCTCAAGTGAACCCACATCCAAATTGTTCCCCATGTGCTCACTTCTTTGGAAACTGTTTGGACTCAATATTGCTTTATTCTTGTTAACAGCACATATGAGTCACCCACAACAGCATGGGGCAATTTAGGCTGATACCACAATTACATTTATATTTCATCACTTGGGTCAAGCAAATGAATTACAAATAAGCCTGGTCCCTTATGAGGTGTGGTTTTGTCTAACAAAGAATAAAAACAACGAAAGTCACTTTTGAACTTGTGTTTTTGGTGGTTACTATGCAGGGAGTAACCCACTGATTTCTATGCAATATTGGAAAACTCTATCCTGTCATAGCTGTGTGAGTGCTTTAAATTTCAATTAGAACCTCCAGGAGAGGGGCTTAGACATCCTTATAAAAGTATATACAAGCAGTTTTTCCCCACTAAATTCAAGTACAAAACGCTGAGTATAGAAAATTTGCAATAATCATCATAAATTGCAACATTGATAATTTAGCAATTTATGATATATATTGTGAATTTTACACAATGTTTTTATTATACATTATCTAATCTATTTCTATACCGAACTGTATCATAGTTAAGGCAATGATTATTATTTGCAGCATCAGTTTTGAAAGTATAATTCAAATCTAATGCCTAGAAATTAAAGTGAGCAAATGAAGACACCCACAGACTTTGGAAGAAACTATGGGCTTCAGAATTGGAACATACTTAGCCTCACACTCTAATACTGCCATCTATAAATTGTTGCTTTGGCTATTCAGGGTCTTTTCTGGATCCATACAATGCATAGAATTATTTTTTCTAGATCTGCAAATAATGACATTGGTATTTGAATGTGAATTGCATTGAATGTGTAAATCCCTTTGGGTATTATAGACATTTTAACAATGCCGATTCTGCCAATCCATGAGCATGATATGTTTTTCCATTTGTTTACATCCTCTGTGATTTCTTTCTTCAGGATATTATAGTTCTCCCTGTAGCGGTCTTTCACCTCCTTAGTTAAATATATTCCTAGGTATTTTTATTTTCTTCGTTGCTATTTGCGAAACGCATTGAGTCTTTGATTTAATTTGATGGACATCTTTAGGAGTTCATTGCTCACTTAACAAAAATAACTATATCTGGCAGGGAGCCGTGGCTCATGCTTGTAATCCCAACACTCTGTTGAGATCAGGAGTTCAAGATCGGACTGATCAAGAGCTAGACCCTGTCTCTACAAAAAATAGGAAAATTAGTCGGTCGTGGTGGCACATGCCTATAGTCCTAGGAACTGGGGAGGCTGAGGCAGGAGGATCACTTGAGCCTAGGAGTTTAAGGTTGCAGTGATTTGGCATGATGCCACTGCAATCTAGACAGGGAAACAAAGAGAAACTGTCAAAAAAAATAATAATAATAACCATATCCAATGTCTGTAATCTACTTATGTGAACCAAGATTTCACAAAGATTTTTGAGGTGCTTAGTCTCTTACATTTAAAAAAAAATACTCCAGTAGCAACATTTCGTTGGCAAATCCAAGCATCACACACATTTACTAATTTGTTCATTATTTATTATACAACTTTTCATGAGTTGATTCTCAGTATTGTTTCCCAGAGAAGAAATGAGTGAAAGATTTGCTGTTACTCTTGGTACTTCTACCCCACTATATTCTATTTAGTCATAACTACCTAATTCATAAAATTTCATAAACCATATGTTACCTATCCTGAGGCCTACAGCTTGTGATTTTTACCTATACTACTTTAAGGAACTGATTTGAAGTAAGTCATTTAGCAACTTGCTCATGTTCAAACTCTTAGCACTTAGTTGCTTGCTTCATAGTTAATCCTGAGATAGCTACTTTCTAGAGCAGTTTTTAAATTGTAGTTCATATAGCATAAAGCTAATAAAAATTGCAAATCATTTTATAAAAAATTATATATTGTAAGTCAGTAATAACAATATTAGTATTATAAAAATAATAATCACATAAATATTATTTTGGTGATATACAATAAGCAGAAAGAACAGTGGAAATTTTGCTTTGCTTCATTTTATTTGCTGTTTTGTTGTTGCTGCTATTATTGTTTTTAACGAATGTGAGAAAATATGTAAGATTCAATAGAATAAAACTCCTTATGGAAATAAATTGAGATAGTTTAATAGAAATAGCAAATATATTACCACTGATGAAACATTAAGTTTACTTTAAAGAAAAGTGAGAATGCACAAACTGACAAGCAAAACAGGCCATAAGCAAGGGACTATTTCTGAGAGAATGTAGAATTTTCCACACATTAAAAATATTTGCTGCACTCATCTAAATTTTCAGGATTTTGTCATTGAGCCCCAAAGAAAATCCTGAAGGTACTTAAGCTTTAGCATTTATCACCATGAAATTCCTTGAGAGCTTCCAGTGTGGAATTTGCAATACTCTTCTCCTAATCAATTTCACCCACAGGCCTCAGTGGACTTTGCCAAACTACAGTCTATTTCAGTGACTGGCCAATAAAAAAAGAACGTTAGGGCTTTGCTAGGAGGAAAGAAAATAATGATTCCCCAGATGCTTTTACTTTCTTAATGTAAACATTTCACATTTTTTATCTTAGAATTTTAGGAAGCCAACATCACAACATTTTTATTCATCTGATATATCAAAAACATTAAAATGATAATTACAAATATTATACTACTCCTGCACGATATTTTTATTTTTCTACTATGATAAATGTATATAATTTCTCAATTTCTACATTATTTCTATTATTTCATTGGAGCCTTAATGCAGAGGTGAAGAGAATGAATGAAGGAATATAGGGAGTAAATGCTCCCCTCAACTAGACCAGGCTTATTTCATTATGTGATTCAGCTTCTATTGCCCTCTAGTTTCAATTTTTAATCAATTTATTGTGCTATGAGCAAGGCTGAAATGATGATACTGTCTATACAGATACAGCTGACCATTGAACATTGTGGGAGTTAGGGGTACCAAACACATGATGAAGTAAAAAATTCATGTATAACTTTTGACTCCCCCAAAACTTATCTACTAATAGCCTATTGTTGACCAATCCTTTACTGATACATTACCAATAACATAAGTCAACACATACTTTGTGTATTATTATATACTGTATTCTTACAATAAAGTGAGCTAGAAAAAAAAAGAAAATATTATTAAGAAAATCATAAGGAAGAGAAAATGTATTTCATATCCATTAAGTGGAAGTAGCTCATCATAAAGTTCTTCAATTTTGTCACTTTCGTGTTGAATAGGCTTAGGGAAAAGGAGAAGGAGGAAAAGGAGTGGTTAGTCTTGATGTCTCAGGGTGGCAAAGGCAGAAGAAAATCCACATATATTAATAAGTAGACTGATGCAGTTCAAATCTGTGTTATTTAAGACTCAACTCTTAAATAACATATATATGTATATGCATGAAGTTTTATTTTTTATTTTTTTGATATTTTTATTTTTTTATTTCAGAATATTATGGGGGTACAAAATTTCTGGTTACATGAATTGCTTTTACACAGTTTGACGCTTTTGTTTTGTTTTGTTTTAAATTTCAGAGTATTACGGGAGTACAAATGCTTTACACAGTTTGAGTCAAAGTTATAAATGTGTCTATCACCCAGACAGTGTGTATTATACCCATTAGGAGTGAACTTACACATCCCCTCATCCCCCCTCCCACCTGCTTGACTTATGTTGAATTTTACTAACATACATGCACATGAGGGTTGATCAGTTAGTTCCAGTTTAATGGTGAGTACATGTGGTGTTTGTCTTTCCATTCTTGTGATAGTTTACTTACAAGAATGGTCTCTACTTCCATCCAGGTTGTTACAAAAGGTATTAGTTCACCATTTTTTATGGCTAAGTAATACTTCGTGGTATACATACACCACCTTTTATTAATCTACACATATATTGATGGACACAACCTGATTGAACAAACAGATAAGGGTCATTGCCTTTTAGTGAGAGCATTTTCTATATAACTATTGGGGTGATATTGATATTTCTGTCGTCTCTCTTATCTTCCTGCAGAATTCAATGAGCAACTACCTAGCACTCAGAAAAACTGTCTCCCTTCTATTTGGGGAATAGCCACATGCCTTGGAGTAATATCTTGCCCAGTCACCTCATGTGCCCCACTATAGAGGATGCTGCCTTCCACCTGTCTGCCACTGGGGGGAAAACTCTTTCAGATGGACGTTTTCCTCCTTATCCCATATGTGGTGAATTCCTCTTCATTTTGACACTATCAGGAATAAATTAGCCATAGATCTCTTTTCTCCAATGAAGGGCTTGATAGTTTCTGAAATTTAGTTCATTTAGGATTATTTTTGTATCTTTAACTCTCTCATGTTTTTAAAACACAATTTTTTTCCCCTCATATGTCTTGTTATAAGTATGGAAGCAACATTCTGCCATGATTTTGTACATCATACTTAGGAAGGGAGTACCATCATTTCATCTTTCTTCACTAGATTCATATAGAAAATATAAGGCTCTGCATTAAAAAGCTCCAATGGATGTCATTCCCATGTTTATCTAAGTAAATGTCATCCCCTGGAACTCTATCATTCACAAACTACGTAAGTAGACATTGTTTGCCTACCAGCAAGTGGCACTTCAATATTACCAGATCTCATTAAAGAAAACCTGAGTCATAACAGCATAGTGCCTTATGAGCTGGGAGAGAATGAAGTAATTTCTTTCAATGATCCTAGGCTTCCATCTTCTGGTTGGGAATTTTTCTATCTTGGGTAGAGAAATAAGTTCTTTAACCTGATGCACTCTGGTGTGTTTTCTTCAGAGAATTTTGACATGGCATAACATTGAGTAAAGGGAAATGCATGGCCCAATGCTTAGCTTCTGCAAAGAGTAACACATTACTAACACCTGAGGAAATGATGGTAGTTGAGGACTTTACTTGGACTTCCACAGATTCAAAAACCAAGGTTAGTTTCTATACAATCACCATTTCTCCTTAGTTAATATGTAGATATAAGGTTAAACAGACATAAATTCTCTCTTAAGCCTGTTTTGAACAATAAGGTAATTTAACTGGGGATATATCAGATGGTGGACCAAGGACATAAAAGAGATTAATTTGAAATTCTATGCTTTTTCAGAAATATTTCAGGAATCATCAGGGAAATGCAAATCAAAACCACAATGAGGTATCACTTAGCTCCAGTGAGACTGGCCTTTATCAAAAAGTCCCAAAACAATAAATGTTGGCATAGATGCGGAGAGATAGGAACACTCATACACTGCTGGTGGGA
>NW_012148175.1:470188-471085 GCF_000956105.1 Propithecus coquereli
ATGAATAAGACACATTACCTTTCAAAATTTCCAAACAATATAAATTACTATAAAACATACCATAAACATTACTATGGGGCAATCAGGCTCTGAACTGTGCTCCAGAGAAACAGAGAAGTTTATTATTGATATTTCTATGTGAATGTGTGTCTTAACATTGATTGTCAATTTACTTCCAGGAGTGCAATAAGGGTCTGGTTTCCTGAACTATTATGAGTATATTACTTCTATCCATGAGGTTGGTGATTTTACACATGCAACATGCATTCTTTTCATTGGCTGCAGAGAATAAATCCGTACATTGCCTGTACTTACATTCATAGTAATCCTGTTGTGCACTCTGTTTAACATTAACATAATTTTCTGAATACTTTTGAGTTTCAATTTTGCAAAGAATAAAATGCAATAAAGAAAAATTGACTGGAATGCATCCCTTTTAAAAATAATATGCATATTTTTCTCCATTTGCAAAAGAAAATTTAATTATGCTTTCATTTAACTTCATCATATGCTTATTTTTATTTTTTTTAATTTTTAAATTTTTAATTATTATGGCTGCATAATAGTTGTATATCTTTATAGGGTACATGTGATGTTTTGACACATGCATACAATGTGAATTAATCAAATCAGAGTAATTGGGGTATCCATCACCTCAGGCATTTAACATTTCTTTGTGTTAGGAACATTCCAATTCTACTCATGTGCTTATTGAGATCCAATATTTTACTATACGTGTCCTAATAGGTTATTCAGTGGAAAGTTTGTTTAATTGAAATTAGCATAATTGAATGAAAGCTTCTTTCTGTCTATTTAGCTTTTTCCTTTTCCGAAGCTCAAAGGTCAGAATGATTTTAATTTATTTTTTTAATCACTGTCATTAGCTAAGAGCTATAG
>NW_012148175.1:474863-476425 GCF_000956105.1 Propithecus coquereli
TAATAAATACATCTCTCTCTCTCTTTTTCTGAGTTCTATAAATCTTTTGTTATTCAGTTTTCATTTCTAACATTATTCATTACCTTTTCCATGTCAGCTTTTCTAACCCTACAAGGCAAAATTCCAAAAGACCTTGACACATTTCACTTTCATTTAAGAGGGATAAATGCTCCAGCATGCACACTGATGGAAATTAATTTCATCTAAATGCTCTTAGGCTAGCTACTTGGAAATGTAAATACTCCTTCTGTAACTTTTGTTGCCAAAGGTTTTTCATTACTAGCAGCAACTCTGACCAGATTGTAAAAAAGTAACAATGTATTAATGAAAAAAAAAAAGTAATCTGCTTTCTTTATCAAATTATCCATGAAAATTAGCTACATCATTGCATTAACAGGGAAATCTATCCACTTTCCATAAAAGTTTCCTCTGTAGCTTTGCACTAATGTCAAGTGATGGAAAGATGATCACATTTGATAAATAAGATTAAGCCCCACATTGAGGTCTATGAATGATGATGAGTAATGTTCATCCAGTAAGGATTTCACAACTGCAAAATTAACTTTAGACACCTTTTTAGTTCCTTGTCAAGAGACAGACAAAGCAAAACAAAAGCTACAATTTCTTAATACGTAAACTTTCATGACTGACTCCCTGTGACCTGTATAATATTACTAAACTTCTAGTGTATATATTATGATATTTAGCAATTATTTTCATATCTACTTCATCGACATATGAATTACATAACATAACATAAAATAAAATACACCCATTTTCTTGGCAATATGATGAGCTTTGGCAAGTGTATGTGCTCACGTAGACACCACCTCAATTTATAAAACATGTCCATAAGTACAGAAAGTTCCACTGTGTCACAGTGTAGTCAATCCCACCACCCACCAGATCAGAAAACCACAGATCTGCTTTCTGCCACTATTGATTTGTTTTCTTTTTTCAGCACTTTACACAAATGGAAATATATTATACCATATGAGCCCTCTGTATCTGGCTTCTTACACCTAGAACAACGTTTTGCAGATTCAACAAAATATTTCTATGAATGAACAATATGCTTATTTTTAACGATGATTCATTCCATTATATTACTACATCATGATGTGTTCACACATTCACCTGTTGATAGACATTCATGCTATCTCCAGCTTTGGGTTAATATGAATAAATTTGTTATAAACATTTGTGTGTGGATTCTAGAATAGACATAGGCTTTTATTTTTCTTGGGTAAATACCTAGGAAGGGAATCATTGAGTCATATAGCAAATGCAAGTTTAACATTATAAGACATTATAAAACTATTTTCCAAAGAGAAAATAAGCAAAGCGTGAGAGTAATACTTTCTCCACACCCACTCCAATATTTAGAATGGTTAGGCATTTAAAAAATGTCAGCCATTTGTGGATATGTAGTCAGTGTCTCCTGGTATTAATAGTTTACTAAGTTTGCATTTTCTTGATGACTAATTACGTTGAGTATCTTCTTATGTGGTTATTTGACTTTTTGAATATTTTCCTTGTAAAGTATCTGTCCTCATCTTTTT
>NW_012148175.1:476475-479105 GCF_000956105.1 Propithecus coquereli
TAAATCTTCACAAACTCTGTTAGGTGTATTATCATATTAGTTTACTTGGCTGCTCTGACAAAGTACCACAACTGAGTTTTTTAAACAACAGATTTTTTTTTTTAATCTCATAGTTCTGGGGCCCAGAAATATGAAATATCAAGGTTTCAGTGGGGATGGTTTCTTCAGAGGGCCCCATAAGGAAGAATCTGTCCCATATCTCTCCATTAGTTTCTGTTGGTTTGCTGGAACAATAAAGAGATTTTAGGCCATTTGTGTTTGCTAATTGGTTTTACCCAAAAGAAAAGTATAATTTCTAGCATATATAATGACGGGGCAAAGTACAGCATGGGGCATGGTACAGCATGGGGCAAAGTACCCCCTAAAGTTGGGCTTCTACCCTCCCAGAAGCTGCTGGATAGGGGTATTATTTTCCTTGATGATTACATTTCAAAGGGAATGCAGATCCTTGGGAAGGGAAGAATCGGTGGTAAAACTGGAAAAAGCCTTTTAAAAAGATTTACATCTCAAAGGAGCAAAGAAAGGATCTATGATTATAGTTGATCCTTGAACAACACAGGGGTAGAAACAACCCCTACACAGTGGAAAACTTGAGTATAACTTTTGACTCTCCCCAAACTTAACTACCTAGCCTACTGTGGACTGGAAACATTGCCAATAACATAAAGTGTCAATTAACACATATTTTGTATGTTATATATATTATATACTGTATTCTTACTATAAAGTATGCTAAAGGGAAAATGTTAAGAAAATCATAAGGAAGAGAGTTATGTTTACTATTTATTAAGTGGAAGTGGATCAGGATAAAGGAAGACCTTGTTGTCTTCATGTTGAGTAGCCTGAGGAGGAAAAGGAGGAAGAGGAGGGGTTGGTTTTGTTGTCTCAGGAGTGACATAAGCAGAAGAAAATCTGCACATCGGTGGACCCATATAGTTCAAATCCATGTTGTTCACGGGTCAGCTGTAAATATTTTATGAAGTAAATGCTCTAAGGAAAGATAGGTCACAGAATTAAGGCAAGAAGAATCCTAAATAAGGTTTAATCGAACTGAGGGGAACTTTGAGTCTGTCTTGGTCACTTGCTTAATGGTGTAACTCCCAAGAAAAAATGTAAGCTCCTTGGAGAGAAGAATTTTATCTGTCTTGTGTATAACTTCATTTAGAAGACATAGCACAGTACCTGGCTCAAAAAAACAAAACAAAACAAAACAAAACAGAACACACTATTAGGCATATGAGAGGAATATATTTAATAATGTCTTCCTGGAAAAAGTTTCCAGTTCATAGTCACAAAAGAACTCGTGAAAAATTCTAAGCATTCAGGTAAGAGAGTAGGCAGTGTTCTTGTTTAGTCTGAGTGTCTCTTATTTCAGTTTTATTGAGGTTCTACTATATCTCCAACAGGTCTCTTCTGCAGTGTTTTCTTGTAACCTCTGCCTCTGTATTTAGATTGAAGGGTTTATGTGTACTTTGTAAGTTTGTCCTGTCTGTTATATTCTATACAATATCTTACACTAATCCATTGTCTAGGGGTGTTTGCTTGTTTGATTTACTCTCTGTTTTCTGGATAAAACTGGTGTTGAAAAATCAAGCATCTGTGCAAGTAATGATCACTGTTTTTCCAACTTTGTATTCTTCTTGGTATTCAGTGAAGGAAGGAGTCACAACTTCCTGTGTTCTATTGATTTTAGATCTCAGTTGAAAATGGATTTCCTACCCCGAAGAAAATGCACAACCAAATCTTCCTGAATTGGCATCCAGATATGCTCCCCGTAATGTTTTCTGTATGCTCACTTTATATCCCTGTCATATGAGTTGCATGTATATTCTTAATAATTAAATGTATAGTTACTTTAAATTGAGCTGTCTTGTTATGCAGTGTATAAGAGAAATTAGGATTTTCCTCCTATGAAGTAACTGTGGTATTATATACATTATCTTCAAAATACCATGATATTTAAATGAAATCTTCTTCCAAATCATTTAAATCTGTTGTTTTAGTTATTTTGTCTTCAGTAATTGTGCCACGCTATTTTACATGATTCTTTTCCCTCTCCCATCCATCCCTTTCCCCAGCCAGGGACAGACAACACTGAACATAACGAGTGCCAGCTGTCTGTCTAGGAACTGAAATTTGTAAGACAGGAAATAAGAACTTAATCTTTTCTGATAGACAAGAGTGTCTGTTGACTTTTTTTAAACTTTTATTTTGCAACCTATTGATCTCAATATTTGGTTAACTTTTGAAGCTAGGTCTTACTGCTACTTTCTTTGTTATGCTGTCAGACGTATGCGTGGTTGTAGCATCTAAGGTCAGGGAAGATGTGTGTGAGGACAGGGAAAGCAATGATTCCACTCTGGTGAGACAGCAGTTATGGGCAAACTACAAAAAGGGAAAAAGAAAATAGCTACTTGCAATTTCAATCTCTGTTGCTCAACCAAGCAGACCGAAGGTAACTGCTGGCTGTGAAAGCAGCTTCTAGCTATCTCACTTTGAGCCACCAAGAGGGAATCTTCCTTTTGGGGGGAAAAAATAGGAAATAAGAGAAATTGCTTTGAGGGCTTGGAAAAGAGAAACAATAATGCAAGTATCAGTTGCTATATAAAAAAGAATTATTGTACAATAAA
>NW_012148175.1:481435-485536 GCF_000956105.1 Propithecus coquereli
TATTGGGGAATCCATTACCTCAAATATTTATCATTTCTTTGTGTTAGGAACATTCCAGTTCCACTCTTTTAGTTATTTTAAAGTATACCATCACTTCTTTCTGAGTATAGTCATTTTGTTGTGCTACCAAACAATGTTCATTCTATCTATCTAACTATATTTTTGCACTTACTAACCATCCCCACTTTGTCTCCCCCTCCCACTACCCTTCCCTGCTTCTGGTAACCATCTTTCTACTGTCTCCATGAGATTTTTTTTTTTTTTTTTTTTTTAATATTTAGCTCCCACAAATGAGTGAGAACATGCCAGATAAATGAATAAAGAAAATGTCATACCTTCTTAACCTAGATTCATGTGAACATGTTTCTCAGTCTTTTCTTGAGTTTCATGACCTTGACATTTTTTGAAATTACAGGCCAGCAATTCAGAAAATGTCATTGTTTGTGTGTTTGTTTTTTTATATGTTTCTTCATTATTAAATCCAGATTATTTCTGAATCTTTGAAAGAGATATCAGAAAAGTAATACTGTGTTCTCATTGCATACTATAAGGTGACACATGATTTCGATTTGTACTGATAGAGATGGCGTTCACTTTGACTGCTTGATTAAGGTAGTGTCCTTCAGGATTCTCCATTACACAGCTTCTTTCACTCTCTGTAAATAATATGTATTTGGGGAAAGAAATATTCGAAAACATATAAATATCCTATGCCTCATCAGTCTTATTCATTGATGCATATTAATATGAACTAATTATATTTTATTGACTGGGTAGTAATATATTACTAGCAGCATTTATTTTGATGGTGAAGTTGTTCCAGATTTGTCCTGTGGGTCCCTCCCTTTACAGCTTGCTTCGGTGTGGTTTTGACATGCACCAATCTCCTTTAAATATATCCTTGCTCTTTACAAAATATTTTCGGAGCTCATTTTGTATTTTCCCAGCTCAGCACTTGAATCAGAGAATTGTTCAAGTATCCCTGGTTCCCTATAGCATGGAATGATACTCAGAAATCAACCTAATTCTGTCGACTGAGATGGGGCAACATAGACACTCTAATAGCAAAAGTCACCTATACAGTATTAGTTTTCTATTTCTATGCAGCATGTTATCTAAAAATTTGTGACTTAAACCAACACAAATTTATTATCTCACTGTTTTCATGGGTCATATGTCTGGATATGGGTTAGCTGGATTCTCTGCTCATAGACTCACCAGAATGTAATAAAGTCATTTGCGGCTTCAATTTTCATCTGAGGCTCAGGGCCCTCTTCCAGACTCACTGATTGTTGGTAGAATCCATTTCCTGGTAGCTGTAAGACTGAGGTCTCTGGATTAGGGCTAGTTTATAGTCAGAGACTACTCTCAGGTGCTGGAGGCTGCCTGTAGTCCCTTACAACATGACCCCCACAGGCAGTTCACAATGTGGTCTTTCGCTTTCTCCCAGGCCAGTAAGAGCTCTTCTCTGACACGTCACCTTCTTTTGAAGCCCTTCTGCTTAGTTCAGGCCCACTTTTTGATTAACTCAAACCCAGCTGATCAGTAACCTAATCCTTGTGCATATTTATTACATCTGTTTAAAAAAAAGTTTTTGCATCTGTTTTAAAAACTTTCATTTTTATTATGAAAAATTTCAAACACAGAGCACAGTTGGATAAACTTTACCATGATTACCCTTGTATCCACCACTTAGATTCTACCGTTAACATTTTATTATACTTGATAGGTAAACACATATATCCATCTATCTATCCCCATATTCATCTAATAATCTATCTTAATTTTTGATGCATTTCAAAGGAATTTGCAGATACCGGTGGTATGCTCCACCCTAAATACATTAGCAGGCATAACATTAACTAGATAGAGTGCAATATTCATTTATGTTTTTTTTCTCTTGATGTAAAGCCATCATATTAAAAAATGCTTAAGTCTTAAATATCCATTCATTGAGTTTTGACAAATTCAGCACCTGCGTAATTCATATGGCCAGCCTAGGTGTATGAAACCCCAGGATTTATTTTTTGGAGAGTACCTTTCTACATAAAAAAATTAAATCACCCTAGATTAGCATATCAGAAATATTCCCACTGCCCAATATCATGCAATTCTGTGAAAGAAATATTTCTCTAGCTAGTGGTAAAACAAGTCACTCACCAAATTACAGGTCCACAGGACCTCAAAACAACCAAATTGTATGAGTCTAGCATATACTTTCCCTATCTATTCAATCTCACGTGTAGTTATTGGGTTGTAAACCATCTTGGAAAAGGAGAAATAGAGATAAGGTCCCACACGTATGTGAATTGAGGTTCAGATCACCTTGCCCAGATAGTATTGCTGTCTTCATGGGACCCAGACACCAGATGAGGGCTTAAACAATTTTCAAAACACGTTCCAAAGTGGGGAACCAATCAAAGTATGGAGCCTGAGGCCAGGCCCTGCTTGTTTAAATATAAAGATGGTACTGGTAACCAAAACCTTACAAAAATATGAAACATTATTCTCGCTAAGAAATTTCCCATCAGCCCTTCACAATTGTTCCCTCTACTACCACAGGGAAGCAACTGCTATTCTGAGTTTTCTTCCAGCCAGGTGTAGTCTTGTCTGTTGTCTATTTAATATAAAGGGAATTATACATCTACTCGTTTGTATAAGTCTTGCATAATATTTTAGATATGAATCCAAATTCTATGTAAAAGGATTAATCTTTTTTCATTGTTGAGCACTATTGCCACATATGAATATGTCACATTTTTAAATACAGTCTTCTAATAATTGATACCTAGAATGTTTCCAGTTTCTTACAATTATAAATAAAGCTGCTATTATTAATAGTATTCTTATAGAAGTCTTTTCGTAAATTTATATTTTCATTCATCTTGAGTAAATGCCTAGGAGAGGAATTGCAGGTAACAGAGTAGCGTATACTTGACTTAATAAAACATGGACTAAACTCTTTCCAGTGTTCTTCAATCAGTTTATAGTCCCAAAAAAAGTCTGGCAGAATTCTGGTTGTTCCACATCCTTACAAACATTTGGTGACATCATTCTTTGTGTATTTTAACCACCTTAAACTTCTTTGAAAATTGTTTGATTCTTTCATATGGGGTTTTTTGTTCCTTTTAATATTATTTTATAGTTTTTATTTCCCTTTTAATTATGTTCATATTTTCTTTAAATATTTGAGCATATTTTAATAAATGTTTTTATTCTTATATGCAATGTCATCATCTCTTTCATTTCTATTTCTGTTTCCGCAGACTAACTTTTCTCCTGGTTATGGGGTATATTTAGTAATATTTGATTGATCATGGGCATAAGAAATTGCACATTTTTAGTGTCTAGGTTTTGTTACATTTCTTCAAAGAGTCACGGAATTTTTCTTTAGCAGCAGTTAAGTTACTTGCAGATCATGTTGATTCTTTCAAGACTTTTTTGTTGTTGTTGTTAAGGCAGGTCTAGAGTAACCTTTACTCTAGCATTAATGCTAAGGAGTGACTCTTCCGTCATCCCTGTTGAATGTCCAAGGTGTTCACCAAGTCTCTCGACTTTGCCTGGTTGGAACTAGAACTATCTCTCCGTCCTGTATGAGCACTAAAAATAATTTAGCTTATAGCTTTCCAGTCTTTGTTGCTTTCCACCTCATGAAATTTTGCTTGACATACGCACAGCTTAGTATTGAGCAACAAACTCAAGGATAACACACGTAGATTTCTGGAGATATTTTCCTGTGTATTTCCTTTACTCTACCCTGTGAATTCCAGATAAGTTAGCTTTCTTTAACTTTTATTTTTGTTTTACTAACTCAGCAAAACCCATCTTCTCTGATTGGGTTTACCTCTCAGTACCACGATCTAAAAAATGCCTCCAGAAGGAACCTGAAGCAATCATAGAACTCACTGCCATTCGCCCATTGTCTAAAACTGGTTGTTCTATATATTTTCACCAATTTTCCAGCTTTTAACACCAGGAGGGCAAGTATAGTACCAGAAAAATCTTTCACGACTGGAAGAGAAAATAGAGCAATACTTTTTTAGGTGAGAAAGTTCTAAATAATTCATTTTATTTAATAATTATGCATAAATGATAAGCAAA
>NW_012148175.1:488419-490628 GCF_000956105.1 Propithecus coquereli
CCGTGTCATATTTCCAACCAGGAAGGAAAGGGGTATTATGTCGTAGGCAAAAGAACTTCTTAATTGGAACAACTTTTCTAAGATAAATTCTTTCTTCCCAGTTAGTGATACATGAAATGTTTAAAAATATGCATTTTCTTCTAATATTGTAACATTCTTATAAATAGTCCAATGCTGATTTTGCCTGACTCTCGTATTTTGAAATAAATTATGCTGTCTCTTCTGACCACAATATTAAAATAAATAAAATTGAAGTAAGTAAGATTGTCAAGCATTAATATATTTTTTACAAGATTAGTTAGGACATAGAAATTAGCTATTAATTTAATATATGATACTTATTCATTATTAGTCTTTTTCTATATCATGTCTGAACAACTCAGTCTATAAGATGTCACCTCAGTTACTGAGGGCTGTCATAGGTATTACTCTCTTCATAGACTTTGAACTCTCTCTTCACGTTGCTGTTAAAATTGCTTCATGTTTATGCATAAATATTCTATTCCTATTCAATAAAAATTATCAAATGAGTTGTATTTAGATAATTCCAAGTAAAATTTAAAACTAATTCTAGTTATGTGATTGCATTCATAATTAATATTTAAATTTATAATTAATATCTAGATTTAGATGTAATTTTCTTTTAATTTCATAAAAGAGGAAAATAATCTAAATAAAATTTAGGAATTTATAATTCTGCACTCGTACTCAAATTCTACTTTCGTTAATTATATGCTATTGTGTAAATTTTGAAATATGCATGGTTATATAATGAAGATTGAGGGCATCTATGCTTTTTTGTGAAATAACCTCGAACATTAAACATAAAAATATGGTAGCTATAGAGAAAAGAAAAAAGGAAGAACATGAAATTGCATTGCTATTAAATCTATATACGTCATTTGAAACAAATATAAATGGCTTATCACCTTGACTTCAGTATATAAATGAAAATTAAATTAATTAAGACAGTCTTCATTCTGCTTACAGATTATCTGTTCCTCTGACTATATGTTTAGCAACAAGAGTTGCACATATGCCAGACAATGCTGGGTGTCAAGAAAGTCAAAATTCATATCTTTCCACTTGCTCATATATTTCTGCAAATAAATTCACCCCATCTGTTCGCCAGGCTCACAGATAAGCTACAGTGTTTATAATGGAGTTTGAATACATACCCTTGTAATAAAAGATTGGCCTGAGCAAACTTTAAGAGCAAATGAACATCAATTTAATGATCGTTTTAGTGCTAATTACTACTACACTTTCAGAACCTGAATTCATCTCAAGGGTAATGTTTAGCTCCTATTACTATCATTTATTTCTTGACTAGCAACCCTTTTAATCTGCACATAGCCAATTTTTATCATATCATCTAAGAAGGTACATTTTATGTCACTTTACTACCTTAAAGAGAACAGACATTATTATTAAACCACAACTGTTTTTACCCATTTCTACTCACTGCTTTATATAGGTTCGTATTTTCACACACCGTTGACCGGCCTCATGCTGTAATTTGAAGTACGAGACCAACGTGGATGTCATGATAAGCGAAGGGGAGAAATTCACTGTTAGCTGACACAGAGAATTTTCCACCCTCAGCATTAGCTATGTAATATAGTGGCAGTGGAGGGCAATGTATGTGGAGAGACGTGAAAGCAATCAGCTGGCTTTCATTCAGTGAGATGGAAGAGCCTGTCAAAGACACCAACAACTAATCAGCTGCAGACACTGATTGATGCCTTTGCCTGCGTTAAAATCTATCATAGTGACCAAGTAATGTCTACCGTTTACCCAGTGGATGGATAAACTGGAGCTAATATATGGTTTCTAAGCAAATAGATCATTAATTCTGCTTAATATGTGGGGCTAAAGCTTAAATCTTCTCCCGAAAAGCAAGCTTTCCCTTGAGAGAGAGAGGGAAAAAGGCAAGTTATGGTTGACTAGGCAATAATGATATTTCTTGGAAGTAACAAATTTGCTGTGTTAGATCTTATTTCAGCCTGGACTTTGCAATTGTCACCTGCTATTAAATCTATAGGGGAATTTATTAACATGTTAATTAAAATGGCTGAAGAAGATAAGAATTGATGGACTGAAGGAGGCAGAGGATTGCTTTTTTTTTTTTTATTCCCTCCTGGAGTAGAAATTATTATTTCCTCATCTGACTTTTTGCTTTTTTTTCATTTTCAGAGATGATTTTTTT
>NW_012148175.1:490678-492656 GCF_000956105.1 Propithecus coquereli
TTTGTCTGGGTTTTATTTTTCTCTTCTACCTCATACTCTCTTTCTATGGGTTCCAATTTAATTTAGTATACTAATTTCAGAGATGATCAATTTCAGATTCTGAAGGAAGAGCTACAATTGGCCCTTTTGAGGTCAAAGGTCTCTACTAAATCAAAATCCTCTGGCCAGATATGTTGGGTCACATATGCAAACCTGGCTGTTTCCGTTAGAAATACATGTGTATTTGGGGTGTTAGGGAAAGAACTGTCAGGAAAACAGTGGTGCGAAGCAATAGGGATATAATTTATTGAATAAAACAGAGTGCTAAGAAAGCGTTTCATGGCAATCATGAACTTTATCTGTCACATGTTTTGTCATTTATTCATTTATTTATTAATTGATCTTTTAAAAATTTTAACTAGAAAATTCAAAGTTTAGACAATAATGACATTAAAGCTAAGGCAATAGGCTTCTTACTAAATAGAATTCACTATTTGCTTATTTGATAAATGTGATGTTACTTAAATTACAACGTTGGAATCAACTTGGAAATATTTCCAAATTTATATTTTACCATTTGTTTCTTCAAAATAACTTTTATATACTTATATGTATATGTCACACACCTACACACACATATATCCATATATGTTATATATAACACATGCAGATATACAATACACATGATATATGTATATATGCACACACACAGAGAGGTCTATATCTCTCTCCATCCATCTATCCCTGGATTATTCTGTGTGCCCTGAACAACATATATTGATTGTCATATTATTTATATAATGAACTCAAATTACTAGCTTGCTTGCTGTTTTAGGAAAACCACAAACAAAACACTTGGATATGTAGACATCATAGTATAAATACAATTTTTGTATCAGGGAGCTTGTGTATTTTGGAAAATAACAAAATTTTTCCACATATTTTTGTTGTGAAATTTCCAGAAAGACACCTCTAAGTCAGTGTATTACTTAAATTTAAGTTGAAATATTATACACTTAAATATTATGTTATCATTCCCGTCTACAACCACATAATACTTTAATTAGAAAACATCAGGCATTTAATAAATATTTACCGATTTGACATTTGTAACCCTGGGATTACAAGAATTATTTATTTGGCATCTGATATCTCTCATTTTTTTACTTCTTGACAAGTTACTACAATCTTTAGGAGGCAACAATCACCTTCATACCTTACCACACAGACATTTGAGGGATATTTGTTATAATAGTTGAATGTAGTCCATTCTGACTAATTTTTTATTTTACAAATTTCCCATAATAATAAACTTTTACAAGATTTGTAGTAACAGTTCATTGACTTATATTGATATTCAAATTTTAAACTGAAAAAGAATGTTTAGTCTGGCCCTATTACATTGTTGCTATTTTAGCTAATTTGGGAAAATTCATTTTGTTTATTTAACACATTTCTGCAGACTCATTGCAATATTTAGGGCTCTTTAAAATATTTTCTGAAATAAATTTGAAATCTGTTTCTTCAAACAATGAAGTAATTGCTGTAAAAGAATATACATGGTAGCCATATTTATTGAACTAAAATTTAGTATGGAATTATTCTTCTTTAGGGCAGGGGAAGTCTAATTTTATGATGCAGTAACATCAGCATCATTTATAGCGCATTATGAAATGGCACAAAATACGGAAATGCTATTAAATATCTTTAGGATATGCCACAGAGGAAATTGCTTATCTATGTGACCAGTTTCTAAATAGGAAAGTCAAGTCAAAAACACAAACGATGCCATTTTCTGCCTCTCCATGGCTCTTTCGAAAAATAGTGAAAGAATTAGGCCAATTTAGTTTTTTTTTTTCTTTTGACTTTGTGTACGTGTGTGTGTGTGTGTGTGTGTGTATGTTTTACAAGTAAGGTTGACAAGATAGTTGCACTAAATTTTTCAGGTTCTAGGAAGATTTTGACTAAATTCAAAAATAGTGAAGTATTTTGATCAGAG
>NW_012148175.1:492706-494477 GCF_000956105.1 Propithecus coquereli
CTAATAAATGCATTATACTAGGCTTAGCACAGATAAGCTAAATTTGTTTTATCAAAAGTTTGTGAAATAAACAACTACCTAAAATACTTATAGAAAATAATGAGGAATTCTATGACTTTAATAAACATGTAGGAAAAAAAGTAATATTTCTTTTGGGCAATGCTCTTTTTACACAATGGATTAAATTCCTCTACTTTGTTTACCCTTTATATTTTATTCAAGGTATAAAAATGGATACACTAATATTATTTGAGTGTTCGTGACACTACCCAATTATATAAACAGTTGTTATACAGAGTCAAAAAATGTCTTCAATTTTATGAAAAGAGGTTGAGTGAGATAAATAATTTTAAGAAAAATAAACATCCACAATACTGGATGGCAAATATCTGAGCTCTATTAAAAGGCAAGAACAAAGAAAATCCTGGTCACTAACACTATCTTTATATATTTTTTAATACACTATACCAACAACTTTGAAGTTGGTGATACCATAATAATAAACATGAGAATTTGAATACTATTAATAATAAAACATCAGAATTTTCATTAAAAAAATTAAAGAGAAAAATGCATGCTTAACAATTATATGTGTGGGAGAATGAGCACCTGACCAGATACCAAAATGAATGAATTCAAACTTAAGGTGGCATGAGTGCTTTATGGAAAACAATTTGAAATATAAAAGAGAAATGGCTATGTTGATAGAAGACACTGTCATAATTGAATATGTGAATGTGCATTGGTCAATCATTAAAAAACCTCTTTAGTTTATCCTCAAGAAGTTCCCGGTTCACTGGCAGCATAAATTAAAAGGCTTCTGCACAGCATAGAAAATAACAGAGCAAATAGACAACCTACAGAATGGGAGAAAATATTTGCAAATTACACCTCCAATAAAAAGCTAATATCCAGAATCTACAAAAAACTGAAACAAATCAGCAAGAAAAACAAACAACCTCATTAAAATGTAGGCAAGACACAAGAAGTTTTTCAAAAGAAGATAGACAAATAGCCAACAAACACATGAAAAAATGCTCAATGTCACTAATCATCAGGGAAATGCAGATTAAAACCACAATGAATTATCACCCTATCCCTATCAGAATGGCTATTATTAAAAAGTTCAAGAACAACAGCTGCTGGCGTGGCTTCAGAGAGAAAGAACGCTTATACACTGTTGATGGGACTGAAAATTAGTACAACCTCTATGGAAATCAGTATGGAAATTTCTCAAAGAACTAAAAGCAGATCGGACCATTCAATCCAGCAATCCCACTACTTGGTATTTATCTAAAGGAACATAAGTCATTTTGTTAAAAAGACACCTGCACTTGAATGTTTATTGCAGCACGATTCACAACTGCAACAATGTGGAATCAACCATGTGCCCATCAATTCACGAGTGGATTAACAAAATATGGTATATATGTATACTGTGGAGTATTACTCAGCCATAAAAAGAAATTAATTAATGTCATTTCCAGCATCTTGGATGGAACTGGAGACCGTTATTATCCTAAATAAAGTATCCCAAGAATGGAAAAACAAACACCACATGTACTCTCTAACAATTAGGAACTAGTCGATAGGCACATGTGGGCACAGAGAGAAGTAAAAGTCGTTGCAAATCAAGAAGGGGGCAAGGCAAGGAGGGGAGGAGTAAGAGCCTACCTAACAGGTACAGTGAACATTATTTGGGTAACGGGAACACTTATAGCCCTGACTTAAGCATTATAAAAACTTATCTATGTGACAAAAAACATTTGTA
>NW_012148175.1:494813-503786 GCF_000956105.1 Propithecus coquereli
GCATTATATACTGATATCTTTTTACGTATTTATGTGAATACCCTTGAAATATTTTTTAAAAACACAACTAAATATAGGAGGAAAACAAGAGCTCATATAGCCATACGCTGCTCAACGTGACACTCCAGTTAATACCAGAAATCGATGAAAGTTAATAGCAGTTCATGGCAGGCTTGTTTCTAGCACCCTGTAACTATGACTTTGCTAAACCACATAGAACCTTTCTGAAAATGGTATTCATTACAAGCAAGGACCCAGGAGAGAGGATTTACACATCTTCCCGGGAAGCAATGGTAGAGGCAATCACCAAGTATGGCTACTGTGGATTTCCTTGTGACACTTACTGCTCATACTGATGCCTCCTCCTGCCATGCCCACTCCCTCATCTTTACTCCAGTAATTCTTCTCCAGTCCAATTTCTGCTCTCTCTGCACATTTTTGGGGACATATTATGAAATATCTTCCTGACAAAACACTTCAGCCCTAGGCAGGGAACTTCATGGTAATGGCTGGGAAAGAGTTGTTCATCAGTAGTAATATTTCCAAAGTCCAGGCCAGTGCAATTCCTGAGCATTCACTATTTCCACTCTCCCGGAGAAAAAGCAAGATCTTAAAATGGTACTTCTCCACTCTCACTACTCATTAGATACAGCTTTTTTTTCTCTTGCTCATATAAGATCCTCTGCTTCTCTCATATTCACCTCCCATAAATTTAAGATATTTTCCATAAGTTCATGCATATTTGAACATTTATGATGAACTATGAAACAAGTATAAAACCTGCTGGTCTCAATTTCTATCTCTAGAAAAGGAACAAGAGTGAAAGAGGAAGCAATGGTGAGATGAATGTGGCACTTGAATCATGCTGGCTCTAAAGAGCCTTAACAAAGGTTGTTAACCTTTATTCCTGCCCAATAAAATTATCTTTGCCAAATGATTATTTTAGAAACCTAGTGGCAGGTGTATTGCTTCTAGTTCACTGATCCTCGGGGGAAACCCACTATCCCACAGCCGGCTTTGCGACTTGTGCCATAGATTACATTGCTTGGTTAGAGGGGAAATCAATTGCTATTCTTACAAAAACTTCACCAAATGCTTGCAATCTACAATCTAATCAAAATCTAAAAGCCCCTTGTAGATTAGTTTTATTGGCTCATTTTAAACTGCAGAACTGATGACATTTCTCACAGAACCTGTATTGCTTCATTTCTTTCTCCTACAGCACTGATTTTTCTGATAGTTAGCAGGAGGAAATGAATCCTTGAGAAGTTGTTCATCTTTGGAGTAATGTTTTTGGTTTTTTTATCCATTTTTTAATGCAGTCAAATTATTTTTTCCTATACGGACCATTCTATTTCTGTTTCTTTGGCCATCTTCCCCAATTTCTTCATGTCAATGGGTAGAAATAGCAAGTCACCTAACAGCAAAGCTAATTGCCCCACCATTCTACAATCATTTGAAAGGGCATCAAGCACTCATTAAATAAACACCTATTGAATATCTTCTTAGTATTAGGCAAACGGATTATGGGAGTTGAAGAGAATGAAAAAATGAAATCACTCAGACTGCCAAAAAGAGAAAGACTTAATCCTGTAACTGTTTTTCCCAAATATGTATAACATATAATACTACATATCTTCTATATGTTATAATATATAGATGGAAACATTATATAATGCATATACTTCTATATAAATTATGTAATAATTAATTTTAGCTCACAAAAGAGACTACTTCCTCATACTCACACACACACAGTCACATCAGTGCACGGACTATAGTGACCAGGTTACCTATGCTCCCTTTCTTCATAATCCTTAATTTTTTTTTTATAGTAACTGGATTGTATTCCCACTACATAAAATTTTAGAAGTGAGCTTGTTTTCTTTTGTGTTAGTGGAAACGTGTTTTGTTATAAGCTTCAAGCCATTTTAAAACAACTCCCTTTTAAGTGAGGGCTGTTTTCAGAGTGTTGGCACATCCCCTACTGGCCAGAGCCAGATTTAATTTAGATACTTTTAAAGTTGAGAGAATAGGAACTTTCTGCTTCTGCATTTCAGCATCAGCACTTCATCTCCAACTGATTGAATTATAAACGACTGAAGGAAGTGCAAGCATTGGGAATGTCTATTTGAAATGTAAATATCTTTCTTTGAAATGCCTACTTTCCCTGACAGAAATGAACTTCAAGCAAAGCTTTATACATAAAGCTTTATACATGTGCTGCAATGGCAGGATATATTAAATACTAGCAAGTCTTGATTGCGATTAATTTAATTATGGTTTCCAAATCACAAAATTCTGGTGGTGACCAAAAGAAAATAACTGATACATGAGCAGGAAAACCCTAGAGAGGAATGATTCCTGTACAACAGCCAAAAACCACAAGAGTAGCTGTTCTGGTCTAATAGTTCCCTCCTGAGTTATTGCTAGAACGTTGCGAGATTCTAGGTTCTATTAATATTCAGAACTTGTCTTCTTCATTGCTTCTTAATTACTTAACTACTTAATACTTAAGTTCCTCTAGCGGGAAAATTTTGTCCTCTTGTCCTGAACAAACTCCTCCAGTTCTTGTGCTATAAGGGCAAAACTTGGACCAAAATATTGAATTTGAAGGGAAAGGACAATCCTAAATATTACCTTAGTTTTTCACTAACAGAATTCTTAAAAGGCAGAAAAATTTTGTTTTGATTTGATGGTGTCCCTCACTGCAGCTTTACCGCACACATTTTCTCTCTGTTACTCTCAGTCAAGCAGCTTACTGATAATGACGTTTCTATACTCTCTAGGGATTAGGGGGATGGGGGGGCAAATCTACAACTAAAGGACACGGGGAGCACTAAAGGGAGGGAAGGGCATGCCTTTAACCCGCATTTGGGTGAGGCAAAGACATAAAGTGTAACTACAATGTTTGTACCCTCACAAAACCCTGGAATAATAAATAAAAAAAAAATAATGCAAAATGAATGACATTCGACTACTGCCATTGATTGACAGCCCACCACACCATGCTGCACCACCATTTTCTCCACCTTTAGAGCAAACTTGTGAGCTCTACATTAGCATGACTATTTTTGTAGCTTTAAAGTTTAATGTTCAGGGAAATTAAATAATGTTCCCATAGTCAAATAAGGCTAAAGAAGCTATCAATTAACTCTAAATCTCTCTGCCTCTGGAATCTGGTTCTTCACTAAAAGATACTTATTTATGCGTTTATTCAACAAGCTTTTATTTAATGATTAATACCTGGCTTGGCCTGTACTATGCTTGAGCAATGCAATGGTGAGCAAAACAGGCCCTAAGAAGCCTTAAAATTAGATTGGGTCTAAATTCAAATCCAGAGGTAATTGTTTATTCTGCCTTTTGATCAAGACCATTGTTGCTGAATTTGTTTAACAATGTAGAAAAGAGTAGGATCAATCTGTTTTAATTTAAGAGGCATAGTTTATCTACTGTTATACCAGATGCCTTCCAACTAGAAGACTGATCAGGTTCTTATAATCCTTTAAAGAGCTTATTTAACAGGTGGTGTTTCTTTATCTTTTAGCCAATTCATATATTCATACTACACAAAGCTTTACTAAAACATGTAAAAGCCTGGATGTCAATTTTGAGTTTCAGTAACCTTATAAATAAAACTTATTCATGTTCCTTGTGGTATTAATTATGTTCTGTTTATTTCCTAATGACATAATATAACCATTTAGTGTATATTCACTTATTAAAAATTATTCACATAATTATCTTAATATTAGAACAATGTAAACAAGGTTATCATTTATGACCTTTCATATTTGGATGCATAAGTCAAAATCTCACCAAAAATGTGTGGGAATATGTGTGGAAATACCTTATATGTAGGTACTTCAGATATTACCATTTGGATAAACATGATATGAATTTCAGCCAGTGAAGTGTGTGGATGATACATGAGGATGATTCATAATATCTTTTGTTATTTGTAATCCAAGAAAGTGTATTTGTTTAAGAAAAAAAAGTTAGAGATGAACAAATAAATAAATGAATGAATACCTTCCACAAGCACATATTCAGAATAATCGCACTCTAAGAATCTAAGTCCAAATATATGATCTCTGTAATTATTTTATAATAGCTCGGGTTATTCTGTCTATTAAAGAATTTACAAATATCTACTATAAAGTCTAAACATTTTGCTGATTTACCATAGCCAGATTTTAGTTAATTACTGTTGTCATTTAATACATAGATAATTTATATGTGCAATGTATATTATATATAAAAAACTTATTTAGAACAAAAATAATCCAGAATAATCAAAGAAAGCACAATCTTTTAAATTTTAGTAAACTTACCTGTTTTCTTATCATAACAACATTATAAACAGTTTCCAGTATGTAGACAGACCTAAGTATATGACAGATTATCAAGTCTGTTTTGAGAAAAATTTGTCATTCTAGGCAGCAAGTGAACTCTATATGGGGAAACAAAATCTCTTAACAGTGCTAGCAAATGCCAATGCTGTTATCTATTATGTAGTTACACTTAATCTTATTAAAAGAGCCCTAGAAAATAATAGGATCTGGGCAAAGGTGGAGAGGAGATTGTGTCTACAACTATCCTCACACACCCAGTTATATTTAGTGAACTGGCCAGAAATTTTAACCACCATTCACAAAGCTGGTTTTATGTTAAAAGAAAAACAAAGAAAAAAAACCTATAATCTACATTCCAAAGTAACAACTTAATATATATGAAGTCTGAAAAACAATACTGCATATGGCTGTAGTCAAAATAAAATATAGACAAGAATCTCTAAATTTAATGTTTTATCTGGGAAGCAAAAATTACATTTCACGACATACACATAGACCAAGCAGTCTTCAGCATGTCTGAAGAACAAAGAGAAAACAAAGGGGGAGTTTTAGCGGAAGGAGAAATGTCACATGTTGTGTTAAATGAATGCTTATTGGGAGTGGGCAAGCTCTGATGGGTGTGACAGTGGTTAAGTAAAACCCATCTCAGAGTCAAGGCAGTTTATTGCAGCACCTACCAGGTAAAACTGGTCTTAGGGTTGCAGTAGGCCATTTTATTAGCTGGGCTTGTGAAAAATTTAATTCTTGGAACACGTGCTAAGTGCTTTTTCCCCCGGCCCTTCCACTCTGATTTAGTTGGGTATGACAAGATTGACTCAATTTCTATAATCAATTTTCATAGCACTTTGAAGCAATTAGAAGAAAAATAGGTTAAATCAGGACTGATGACAGAAGAGTGTTTAAAAGAGAACGAGCATGTGTGAGGTTTTCCAATATATATTAATAATTCGCTTATGTTCTGAAGGTAAAAGGTCATTGCAATCAAATGATTTTTTGTATTTATTTTAATGAATATGTTTCTTTCTTTAAAAAAATCCCATTTAGGTAGCTGTTCATGAATGTAATACAGTAATTTATGCCAGAGTAACTTCAAGAGTATTAGCCTGTTGCCTCTTCTAAATTTAAAAATTAATCAAGGGACATGATAGAATAATTGTTGTTTAGTCTGGGCGCCGTGGCTCAAGCCTGCAATCCTAGCATTTTGGGAGGCCAAGGTGGGATGATCACTTCAGGCCAGTTCAGGACCACCCTGGGCAACATAGCAAGACTCCATCTCTACGAAAAATTTAAAAATCAGCTGGTCATGGTGGCCCACGCCTGTAGTCCTGTAACCAGCTCCACAGGCAAGAGCACTTTTTTTTTTAAATTGTTTTTTTGTAGTTCTCTTATGTTTCATGTTCTCAGGCCAGTAAGATTTGCTGACAAGAATTTTGTAACCTTCTGTTTCTCTGATGCATTCCCTTTTGAATTTCTTTCCCAGAAACGGCAGAACCTCCTTGCAGCCGTGAGATAGCTACAAAGCCTTCCACCACCTGTTTGTCCGGAGAAGACAAGATAAGCGACACTCACCACAGATTGTGCCCAAGGACATACTGAGCAACCTACTCCTTACATCCCTGTCTGTGCACAAGACTGAAAGAATGACCAATATTAACCCCTAGCTCATTATATTACTAAAATGTCCTCCCTGGGAGGAACTTATGAGCCATTTTTTGATCATGAGATGCATGTACTGGCATGATTTCTCACTGAGCTTGCATGCTCTACACTCCGCCCCAAACATGTAATGATGCTGACTTCCCTCATGCATTATTCATTTCACCTCCAGAAAAACCCCTGACCCCACTGGTCAGGGATGTGGATTTGAGGAAGTCCATTCCTCCCACCTTCTTGGTTGATGCGTCCTCTGCAGAAAATCCTTTCTTCATTGACAATCTTGACTGCCTCAGTAATTGTCTTTCTGTGTGAGAGCAACAGAGAACACCCCTTGTGGATTCATTAACAGCCTCAGCTAATTGGGAGGCCAAGGCAGGAGGATCGCTTGACTCAAGAGTTTTGAGGTTGCAGTGAGCTATGATGACACCACTGCATTCTAGCCCAGGCAACAGAGTGAGACTTTGTCTCGATTTAAAAAATAATAATAAAAACTAATTGTTGTTTAGTATCTATCAATTAGACATTTAAGCATAGAATATGATATTTCACCTGCTTTCTTTCCCTGATTTTTATCAATTTTACTATTAATAATAAAATACATCTTAAACTAGACACACACTTAATAAATAACTAAGGCCATCCATAATAAAATCCCTTTTAATCGATATGATATAATTACTTCACACACATATATAAATATTAACATATACATTTTATGTATATTATATATCACTATACAGTTATATATACACATATATTTCAGACTATATGTGTGTATATATATATTAATAACTATATTTTTAGGGAAATTTCCATGCATACTAGGGGAATTTCCGTGCTGATTCTGCTTAAAACCACAAAGCAGCTAAAGTAGACGCTGACACCTGTCAGCCTTGCAAGCTAAAACTGTAGAGCGGTTGAGCAAAGCTGCTAACCTATCATAACTATACTGTTTGTTATAAGCCTATCATAATTATACTGCTTGTAAGAATTATTGTTTATCGGATAACTTTTAAATCTTTTTGCTAATTGGTTAATCATTTATACTTGTGTGTGATTTGTTAAGAGTAACCCCCCCAAAAAGTATAAAACCTGACAAAAACCCGGAAGAGGTGCTCAGATTTTTGGAGGCTTAATCCCGGTCTGGGCCGCCGGCAATAAAACTTTCTGACCCTCCAACTCTCTGCGTGCCGCTCGGTTATTCCCCTGGGACCGGTCACTGACACTTGCCGTAACAATATAAATGTGTGTATTTATAAAATACATAATTATATATAGTTCAGACTCTCTATATGTGTGTGTGTATGTATATATAGTCTATAAAAAGAAACAATTAATTTGAAGTTCTAAACCTTTGGAAATCATTTTTCACATGGTCATCATGAATAGAAGCATACTTCTTTATTATTTAATTATTTAAATTCACACTACTTTGGTTTTTTTGTTGTTTTGATTACTTTTGTAGGGATGTAGATAATAATCAATTCACTCAATCTTTATTTCATGCTGTACTTTGATAAATTTCTATTGACTGCCATTTGTTGGGTATCATATTAACCATAGGTAGCTTGCGTGTGTGTGTGTGTGTGCGCGCGTGTGTGTGTGTTTCTACATTTATATGATATCATTAGAAGCATTTCATTACAAAAGTGGAACCTAATTTAACTAATAAACTTAGACTAGTTATGGGATTTTCTTGAGAGAACATTTATTTTATCTCTTAAGGTCAGGTTTCTTTTTTCACCGCTTAAACTGGATAATACAGTAAATGAAATGTTTAAATTTAGAGATGATATTACTTCTTCCTCATTTCTACAATGGTTTGACTCTGAAATTAAAATGTCAGTTTCAGAACACTTGAACTTTTCTCTGGAATAGGTACTATTATCAATAATAGTTAAAACAATTTAATTCAATCAGTCATTCTCAGATGATCATTTATCACTTATAATTCTGTAAACACTTGCTAGGTGAGGCAACTACAAAGATAAAATACATAGCTCACTAGACAAGTTACCCAAAAGCTAGATTTTGTCAGATATTAGGAGCTCACTAGTGAATACCATCTAGAAATAGAGCACCCTTTCTCACAGGATGTGGAGTTACCCCTCTGACACATTGTCAGTTAGCTAGATTGACTTTTTTGCTTGGGTCCCTTATAAGTGAAGAAACTGGAACCAGGGCTGGGATTTGGCTGAGACAAATAGGGCACTTGTCTCAGGCATGACATTTTAGAAGTCTGAACAAATTCAGTGATGAGATTTATATTAGCTTAATACACTGGGCAGGATGCAGTGGTTCATGCCTGTAATTCTAGCACTTTGGGAGGCTAAGGGAGGAGGATCGCTTAAGGCCAGGAATTTGAGACTACTCTGGGCACACAGTGAGACCCTTTCTCCACAGAAATTTAAAAAAAAAAAAAAAAATTAGCCGGTGTTGTGGTGCCTGTCTACAGTCCCAGTTATCCAGGAGGCTGAGGCAGGAGAAATGCTCTAGGCCCAGGAGCTTGAGGTTGCAGTGGGCTGTGATGACACCACTGCACTCTAGCCAGGGTGATAGAGTGAAACTCCGTCTCAAGAAAACAAAACAAAAAACAAACAAAAGAAATCTGTTAGGCCGGGCGCGGTGGCTCACGCCTGTAATCCTAGCACTCTGGGAGGCCGAGACGGGCGGATCGTTTGAGCCCAGGAGTTCGAGGCCAGCCTGAGCAAGAGTGAGACCCCCCCCCACCCCGTCTATACTAAAAATAGAAAGAAATTATCTGGACAACAAAAAATATATAGAAAAAATTAGCCGAGCATGGTGGCGCATGCCTGTAGTCCCAACTACTCGGGAGGCTGAGGCAGTAGGATCACTTGAGTCCAGGATTTTGAGGTTGCTGTGAGCTAGGCTAACGCCATGGCACTCGCTCTAGCCAGGGCAACAGAGTGAGACTCTGTCTCAAAAAAAATAAATACATAAA
>NW_012148175.1:504361-517875 GCF_000956105.1 Propithecus coquereli
ACTTTTCATTTCTGAAATATCTTTCTATTACTCTTATGCAATTAAAGGTGCTGTTAGTATCCCTTGTTCAAAAGTAAATAGAATTCATGTCAAGTTGATTTTCTCATAAAGCCTCTGAGGAAAAAATAATCCCTTTTGTCTTCACTGTAGTGAGAGGAGAGATCCCATTCTGCAATGTACCGTTTCTTGCAATTTTCCGGGAACTTCTACAACTTTTGCCTTGTTTTCTCTTTCTCAACTTCTGACTCAGAAAGCTCACTACTCCTTTCTATGTTTAGTCCATTCTATGATCATGTATTAAAAACAACATAAATAAGACATTATTCAGGGAATGTTAGTTAAGCACAGAATTATTAGAATATGATAGGTGATACTAGGAAAGATATAGGACATAAATTATGCATTTAGTAAATAATGAAATTATGCACAAAGTACAAGCTCAGTGATGGAGAAGAATGGTTTTCTTGGAATTAATTGTTGGAAAAATTGATTGTTTTATTTTAAATAGCTGTGGAAAGCTTTCCATAAATGCTGAAATTCATGAAGTTTCTCAATGTCTGGAGGATAATATTACATGAATAAAGTGACTGGATATGGAATATAATTATATGTTGTTTAGGAGGAAAGGAGCTAGCCAGGGGAGAGTAGAATATAAAGGATATTATGTTGTTTACATTAATCTGAAGAAAGGAGTTTATAGCACATGGGAAAGATATTGGTCAGCAAAGAATATAGTGCAAAGTCAGATAAATTAGTAATTCACAAATAACTAAATTTCATGATCATAATTAAAATATCATCATCATTATCGTTATTATCGACACAATTTTTGAAAGCCTACTGTGGTTCGGGGAGAGTCCTAAACTTTGACATGTACCCTATATAATCAGTGTTATAACCCTCTCCATTTTTACAGTTAAGAAAATTGAAACTCAGAAATATTAAATGATTTGCCCAAAGTCATGTAACTATTTGGGACACAGTTGAGGTTGGAAATTTAGGCTTTTATCTACTGTGGTTAACTCTCTCTATCATATGACAGGGAGTTGTCTCAAGGAATCCATTGTCATATATGGGATTGAACTAGTAGACATTCTGTGATCCTTACCAGTTGTATGTACTGATCATTATTATTATCCTACATCACCTTGGGAAAGCATCAGAAAGTAACATCTACCTCATTTTTAAGATGAGCAAACTCAGTCCTTTAAAAATCTACAACCCTAAGGTCATACACTCCATAAATGTTAGCTGTTATCATCATCAGTGTTATTTCAGCATCTCCATCATCATCAGTGTCATTGCTATCAATATTGTAGACATGGATTTATGACTACTTCAGATTAATACATGAACCCATAATAATCGGCCAAATATTATTTTTAAATGCTGTCTTTTTGAACAATATATGAAAGTTTCAGGAACAGTGAAATCTGTGTTTTAAAATGTACCGATTTGTGTCATTTATTTAGCAGTTTCAACTGAAAAAAAAGTAGTTCAGTTAAATACTAAAACTGCATGAAAACTGTAATTTTGGTATTCCAAACAGAATGCATTTGAAAACAAGGAGCATATTAAGGTATTCATTTCCTTATAAGAAGATATTGAATCACATAAGGTCTCTACTGGCTTAATTAACTTTCTTTCTAGATTACAAAAGCTGTACAATATACTTCCTCTCTCAAGTCCCCAAACCAATATTACATACAGATCATGAATTTTTCATTTCTTTGCATTTCTTCTAGAGACTTGAAAGATTGTGAATTGAATTGAGTGAATTGTTTAAGGTCATGAATTTTTAAACTCATGTATATTATTTCCTCACCAATGTGCTAGCATAGACTGTATTCTGATTTAAGAAATTGCTGACTCTCAATATATACAGATGTTTTCATATCATCATCATGAACTGGGAGGGGGTACAACAACCATGATTTGAAGGGCCCATATTATCTCCTTGCATGCAATCAGAAATTCAACCAGCTTTCATTGATTACCTACTTTATGCTGCGGTAATGTGTATAAAGTGGAGCATATGTTTTGTGTTTTAAATTTGACCTTTGCATTTTCAATTTGTTTTGGACTTAGGGTTTAATTCCTCAAATACAAGTAAATAAATAGTTTAATTTAGTGAACAGCTTTTTCACATGGCCTAGTTTAACATTTTGACAATGCATTGAATCTTTAGTTTTCTTCTGGTTTGACCACTAGTTAGTCGAGTCCCTATATATTTGTATACATAAATAAAGTGTGGCAGAGTTGCTCTGCAAGCTTAAAATATAATATACAGTCCGTACAATAAAGAGAAACAACCCACTCAACAGTTAAAGGGTCACATCTGGCAAATATGTGCTCTTTTAGAAAGAAAGAAAAAGAAAGAAGAAGAAAGAGAGAAAAGGATAGAAAGAAAGAAAGAATGAAAGAAAGAAAGAAAGAAGAAAAGGAAAGAAAGAAAGAAGAAAAGGAAAGAAAGAAAGAAAGAAGAAAAGGAAAGGAAGAAAGAAAGAAAGAAAGAAAGAAAGAAAGAAAGAAAGAAAGAAAGAAAGAAAGAAAGAAAGGAAAGAAAGAAAGAAGAAAAGGAAAGAAAGAAAGAAAGAAGAAAAGGAAAGGAAGAAAGAAAGAAAGAAAGAAAGAAAGAAAGAAAGAAAGAAAGAAAGAAAGAAAGAAAGAAGGAAAGAAAGAAAGAAGGAAAGAAAGAAAGAAAGAAAAAGAAGAAAGAAAGAAAGAAAATGAAAGAGAAAAAGAAAGAAAGAAAATACCTGGACAGTATGACTATTTCTGTGCTTATTTCGAGCTTACATATTTGCTGTAAAACTTGAGCAGACAAATGGTTTCTCGAGGTCCCCCCTCTGAGGCTCCCAAGTGGACCATCTGTTATTAAGTTCCTGGATCAGCTTCTTTGACCCTGGTTGACGTCTCTCTTCCTCTTTCTGTCTTATTCCACGTCCCTGGGATTTGTTCTGCTTCTATTCCTCTTTATTAATGCTCTTCCCTGTTTATTACTGTCACCTTCAGCTCTGTACAATCGTGTGCCTCTCTACGAGGACCAGCTGTGACGTAGGAAGCTTTCTCTCTATTATCCTTCTCAGCTGTTCCTTTCTGCCAATGAAACAAACTAGAATGTCCTTTTTCTACACTACTCCCAGTCCTATCATGACCATATCTGTCTTTCTTTTTCAAATTAAATTAAAATCACACGGAATACTTAAATCTCAGATAGGAGGTTCAGAATCACATCCTAGTAGGGCAGGTGTACCCTAAATATTTTAGACTAAAAACAAACAAACAAAAATAACATTTAAAAGACCATCAAAATCTAGTGGTATATACGGTTCACAAAGGTTATGTGAACTCTAGCCCCAACTTGCAGCAGCTCTCTTGCATGTGATTCTACCGGACCAGAGTCCATTTTGCTCTGCCACACCATGCTGTTATGGAAAGCAGCTCTGGTATTTCGTGCCCCGGGACTCCACTGAGGCACCCAGCCCTAATGGAGCAGTATCTTTCTCGTAAGTATTAAACTAAGAATTAAGAGACCATCTTTTTAAGAGATAGAGTCTCACTACATTGCCCAGGCTAGCCTTGAATTCATGGTCTCAAACGATTTTACCACCTTACTCCCTCCCACACCGAGTATTTGGGACAAGAGGCCATAGTTTTAACTCTTAAAACACAAATATTTGCTCCCACTATTTTTTTAAACAAAAGCTATAGTACTTCATTTCTAATGGTGGCTGTCTTAAAATCTGATACCCACTTTGTAAAGATAGGCATCTTTAATTTCTATTAAATATAGTTATTTTTCAAAAGAAGTTGCATTTAGTGTCTTTAAGGTGAAGGAGGCAGGGTAAACAAGTACATGTTTATTTTTATTAAAATTTGCAAATATCTAGAAATCATAGTTTCAGGTGTATCATTACTGATTTAAGAAATAGCTTAGTGTTTACATGAATATGTGTTAGTGTTGCAAAGATAAATTTTCAACTGCAGTTGTCTCACTAACTTTGTCACTGAAGCAACATGATTAATCTCTCTAGTACTCTGTTCCCTAATCCATAAAATTGATATTACTTAACTCACAGGCTTTGGTTTCAATTGTGATATTTTATCAATTCTAAGTCACATAATTTAATTAATTCATATTTTAATATCTGTGAAATCAAGATGCCTTTTTATAGTCAATATAAGAGAAAAACATCGTATAATAGTTTATTTGGCAAAAAATAGAATATCCTGCAATTTGCTAAAATATGATAAATGAGATGATATATAAAATGAGAAGCTTCATGCATGGAAATTGAGAGCTGTGCTTTGGAATGAGACTATGTAGAACAAATCCCACCTCTCCTATAATTATATATATATATATATATATATATTAATATAACCTTGAAAAATTATGTAACCATTTCAGGCCTATTTTTCTAACCTGTAAAATGACTATGATATTAACAATAAATGCATCACTTGATTATTGTTGGCAGAAATAATGAGATAGAACTTTCTGATATGTAGCCAGTGCTCAAGGAAACTCAACTAGCTTTAGTAAAGTGATTTAAAACTCTTTTGAAATTCAGGCACCTGATTTTTTTTTCTAAAACTGAAATTACCTAGTACTTCTCAGCTGCTGAAATTATATTTATAACTCCCTCCAAGAAGTTTCCTCTTCCTGACACACAGGCCAGTGATGTAATCACAGCAAAGCATTAGTTTTATAACACTTTTCTTTCAATGAACAGATTTCAGAATTTTCATTGGTTCCAAATGGTGAAACGCGTTTCAGAAATACACGTATTTCTGATATATGTATTAGAACAGATTTCTGGTAGAAATGGTAGAACAGCAGACCATGGTCAAATGGATTTCAGAAAAATCCATCGCTGAACAGATTTTATCCATGTAGTAGAATGGGTTTCAGAAAATCTCTTCTCTAAATAAATTGTCTTTTTAAAAACTTACATCAAAGGATGACTCTAGGCTTTGCCTTCCAGAAAGTGCCGTTTTTCCCTTTCCATACCTGAGGCATCTTGGCAAGGTGCTGACTGTCCCAACTTTTGGAGATTTGTAGTCAGGCTCCTGCACTGGAATTGGACTGAAAGGAAACACATTAGTCTCCATGACTTACAGGGAGGAGCCTTGACTTTCCAAACATCTGTAAGTCTGTGTACCCGCAGTGTTATTTTCTAGATCTGTTGTAATAAAGTAGCACACACTGAGTAGCTTTAAAACAATAAAAAATTATGGTCTCACAATTCTGGAAGCTTCTAGTCTGAAATCAAGATTCGTTAGGACCATGCTACCTCTGAAGCTGCTAGGGGAGGATTCTTCCTTGGCCCTTCCAGCCTCTGGTTGCCCCAGCTGTTTCTTGACTTGTAGAGGCACAACTTCAATTTTCCGTCTTTCTCTGTCTTCACATGGAATCTCCCTATATATTTTTTGCATGCTCACATAGATTACTTCTTATGAGGATAACTGTCATACTGGATTAGGGTACCACTCTACTCCAATATGACCTCATTTTAACTTAGCTAACAACATCTACAATGACCCTGTTTCCCTGTTTTGAAACAAGGTCATATTCTGAAGCCCTGAGGCTTAAAATTTCAACATGTTTATTGGGGGGCAGTGGCACAATCATAGCTCATTCGAACTCCTGGCTAAAGGGATCTGCCTACCCCAGACTCCTGAGTAGCTAAGACTACAGGCAGGTACCACCACACCCAGGTTATTTATTTGTTTATTTATTTATTTATTATTTTTGTAGAGACAGCGTCTCACCATGTTGCCCAGCCTGATCTCAATCTCCTGTGCTCAAGTGATCGTCCTACCTCGGCCTCCCAAAGTGCTGGGATTACAGGCATGAGCCACTGCATTCAGCCACCTCTGACTTTGATCTTTTTTCCTCTCATCTGTACATTGAACCTCTCTGTCTCTACAACATCATTCCCACTTACATAAAAACCTGTTTTAAATTCTACATTTTACATAAAAATTAAATTTAAAAAATTAAATGAAATAAAATCATAAAAGGAATCAAAGACACATCAACAAAGAAACTCTATCTTGACTTCATGTTTGCTTCCATGTATCCTATTTTTGTGTCTCTCGAAAGAAATTATCAGCATTGTCTCAAAATTCTCACCTTCCATTCATCACTTAAAAAATTATTTGATGGTTTTCAAATTACTAAAGTAATACCTATTTTTTGAAATATAGTATAAAAGACTCATCCCCACCAAATATTCCGTTAGTTGTAATTCAGTCACATGTTCACATAAAGGAAGCTTGTAAATATTGTATAGCTTTTTTGTCAAAAGGAAAGAGAAATGATTTTGATAGCTTACTAGCCAATCTTTGCCACACCAGCTTATTGAAAGTTCACATGTGCAAAAATTGAAATCATGGTAACTATGGAAGAACAATATTTCAGAGTTAAACTGAGCCATGAGCTAAAATATTCAAGAGCAAGAGATCTGATCTTCTATAGATTACTATAATAAGCAACAATAATAATATGTAGTTCAGTCTGACAGTCCAAGCTCTTTACTTTTAAGCAGAAGTGAGCAGGTATATAGTCTGGGAGTTGAATTGAGAAATAAAAGGGTTCCAGGCCCAACTTCAAGCTCAGAGGGCGTGGGATATAAAGTATGAAAGTTACCACCGGGAGCAGGTGTGTTACAGAGAAAGCAGTGTTCTCAGAGAAGTGGTTATTGTTAGAACATGAATGGGAAAGAAAAATCAGAAAAGGGTTGAGGATATGGGGACATTCCCAATGACTGATTTTAAATACCAGAAAATAGAATGACAAGATGCCAGGATGTGAGAAGTGTTTGAGAAATGTGTTAGAATAGGTACGTAGGGAGGCACGTGGGGATTAGAGTTCATGGGCATATGGTGGGAGCTGGGGGACTGAGAGGTAGATGAGGGATAACCTGAGAGAACTGGGCTTCACTGTGGAATCTTATAAGGGAGAGAGTCCTAATGGCCCTATGGCAGAGCACATTTATGAGGCAATGGAGTGGGAGGTATCTTCACAGATCATGTAGGGTCTAGAACTCCTTCTAGACAACTATCCCTTTAGGAAGACCTTACAAGGACTGTGTGGAAACAGACAAACTAATAAAATATATAAACATTTTGAACATGGATGAAGTCTTCTAAAAAATATTTTCAAGTAGAATCTAGCAAGATATCAAACTAATAATATAATCCGATCAATTAGGACTTATTCTAGTAATGCAGGGATGATTCAATATTAGAAACTCTTCATAAAATTCACTAAAGTAATACGTTAAATGGAAAAAAAATGCAGTTGTTATGTTCACCACGAGGAGTAACATGGTGACTTCAGCTTCAAGAGTAATAGAAGCAGTGAGCAGGTCATGGCTAGTGGGTCTGTGGTCAAGTGCTGGACCACAGGAATTCATCACAGGCTGCTGCAGGGGCTTGTTGTGCTGTGCAGCACTCATGGCCTCAGGGGTTGGGTCGCCAGATGGCTTGGATTCTCTCTTCATGCAGGTTCCACTGAAGTTGTTGCCATGGGACTCCTCAAGTGGTGTTTAGATACCCACTCCATTCTGCGGTTCTCAGCTCCCAGTCACGGAGCGTGTGACAACATCTTCTCTCCCTGTTCCCTCCCTGGTCAGGCAGGGGTGATGTGGAGGCAGTTGCAGCAAAGCCAATCCCTGTGAACACCAGGTGCTCCTGACTTGAGAACTCAGAATGGCGTCAGATGCAGTGACCTGGGACCAGAAACCATTGGGTCCCTGCTGAGCCCGCCCTCTGGTGCTACATTACAGCACATTCTCCAAGCAGTTCCCTGAACAGTATGGAGGCCTGCACTGGTGATGGGTAGGGCCCCCTCACAGCTCCAGGAAAGCGTGGGGCCCTGGGGTTTTCTCCCTAGTTCCTTCCCTACATGTGGGTTTCTTCTCCAGACACCTTCCAGTCTTTGCCAGATGATCTCCCCGCCCTCCTCTCCTTCATTATGAGTGTCTCCCCTGGCTTCTCTAATGATTTACAATGTTCTCTCCAAGACAGTCAACCCATAGGAGGGCATCTACTTGCAACTTTCAATTGTCTCTTTGGCAGCAGCAGGTGTGGGCTGCTTCTAGTCTCCATCTGGGCCCCTACCCACTTCGTTCCTAATTTAACCTATTTCTGTTTTCTTTTTTTGTTCTTTAATTATAGAAGCAGTACCTTTATCTTCCTTATTTTGAATTTGAATGAATCAGTTGTTAGATGATTTATTACATTAAATTATACTATTATTTTTGTTAATTTTTATTAACACATTTCTTTGTATTACTTTAATGTGCTTTCTGTATAAATTTGAGAAGTAGGTAATTTTAATTTCTCTCTTGTAATGAAGATATAAAAAGCTGAATAGACCAAGTTTCCTTTTAGTATTAGCTGTATCCCATAGATTTTGATATATTTTTTCCTATGTATTTTATCATTTTAATTTTTATTTGCTTTTCTGATACATAGCATATCAAACAACACATTTGAGAATTGTGTTTTTTAATATATATACACACACAAACATATATACATGGTGGTTTTTTTACTACATTTTGATTAAAAAATATGCTTTCTAAAAATCTCCATATTTGAAATACTTTTTCAGATTTTATTTTTATTGTGATGATCAAACATGTAGAAGTATATATAATGTACTCTTCATGAGACATACAAGTTTATATATTTATTTGTTTAATTGAATTTATTAATTATATTATTAGATTACTTCAAATTTATATTTTTGTTGTTACCATATCTATTTGACTTTGAACAACATATATGAAGAATTTCTGTACAAAAAAATTATCTAACTTTTATTGGGTTCTGAAAAGTTGTGCAATATAATTTGTTGGCGTGTTTTCCATGTATATACAGTCATACTTCATTTTATCAAGCTTCACTTTATTTTACTTTGCAGATATCCTGTTGTTTACAAATTGAAGGTCTGTGGCAACCCTACATCCAGCAAGTCTGTTGTGCCATTTTTCTACTAGTGTGTGCTCACTTTGTGTCTTTGTGTTACATGCTGATAATTCTAGCAATATTTCAAAATTTTCCCTATTATTATTACATTTGTTATGGTATCTGTAGATCATTGTTTTTTGATGTTACTATTGTAATGATTTTGAGTGACCTCCAATTGTTTCCATATAATGTGCCTAAATTAATCAATAAATGTTGTGTGTGTTCTGAATGATTATCTAATGGCCATTTCCCCATCTATCTCCCTCTCCTCAGGCACCCTTGTTCCCTGAAACTTGACAATATTGAAATTACACCAATTAATAACCCAACAATGACCTCTAAGTGTTCAAGTGAAAGGAAGAGTCACACATCTCTCACTTTAAATCAAAAGCTAGAAATTATTAAGCTTCGTGAGGAAGTCATGTTGAAAGCCAAGATAGGCCTCTTGAGCCAAATATTCAGTGAAGTTTTGAATGGCAAAGAAAAAGTTATTGAATGAAATTAAATTGCTACTGCAGTGAAGACATGAATGATAAGACAGTGAAACATCTATATTGTTAATTTGGAGATAGTTTTATTGGTCTGGATAAAAGATCAAGCCAGTCAAAACATTCACTTAAACCAAAGCCTAATCCAGAGCAGGGGCCTAACTATAATCAATTCTATGAAGGCTGAGAGAGATGATAAAGCACAGAAGGAAAGTATGAAGAGGTCGTTCATGAGATTAAAGGAAAGAAGCCACCTCCATAACATAAAAGTGCAAAGTTAAGCAGCAAATGCTGAGGGGAGATGCAGTAACTTATCTAGAAGATCTAGCTAAGATAATTGATGAACGGGACTACACTAAACGAGAGATTGTCAATGTAGACAAAACAGCCTTCAATTGGGAGAAGATGCTATCTAGTACTTTCATGGCTAAAGAAGTCAATATCTAAAGACTTAAAGGACTGACTGATTCTCTTGTTAGAGACTAATGCAACTGGTGACTGTAAAAGCCAATGCTTTTACAACTGTTAAAACAATGCCCATTTGCCATTCTGAAAATCCAAGGCCTCTTAAGAATTATGCTCTATAAATAGAAAAACAAAGTCTGGATGACAGCACATTTGTTTACAGCATGGCTTACTGAATATTTTAAGCCCAATGTTCATATCTACTGCTCAGAAAAATTATTTATTTCAAAATATTACTGCTCATTGACAATGCACCTGATCATCCAAGAGCTCTGATGGAGATGTCCAAGGAGATTAATGTTGTTTTCATGCCTGCTAACACAACATCCATTCTGCAGCCCATGGATCAAGGAGTAATTTTGACTTTCAAGTCTTATTTAGAAATATATTATATAGGGCTACAGCTGTCATACACAGTGATTTCTCTGATGGATCTGGGCAAAGTAAATTGAGAACCTTCTAGAAAGGAGGTTCTACATGCCACTAAGAACATTTTTTATTTATAGGAAGAGGTCAAAATATCGACACTAATAGGAGTTTGGAAGAAGTTGATTCCAACTCTCAAAGATAACTCTGAGGGCTCAAAACTTCAGTGTAGGAAATCACTGCACATGTGATGGAAATAGCAAAGGAATTTGAATCAGAAAAGGAACCTGAGTTGCTGCAATCTCATGATAAAATTTGAAAGGATGAGGAGTTGCTTCGTATGGATAAGAGAGTAATTTCTTGAGGTGGAATCTACTCCTGGTGAAGACACGGTGAACATAATTTTAATGACAACAAAGGATTGAGAATAATATATAAACTTAGTTGATTAAGCAGTAGCAGTATTTGAGAGGATTGATTCCAATTTTAAAGGAAGTTCTACAGTGAGTAAAAAGTTATCAAATAGCATCACATACTACAGATAAATCTTTCATTAAAGGAAAGAGTGAATCGATGCAGCAAAGTTCATTGCTGTCTTATTTTAAGAAGTTGCCACAGCCACCCCAACCTTCAGCAGCCACCACCCTGAACAGTCGACAGCCATCAACATCGAGTTAAGACCCTCCACCCACACAAGGATTACTAGTAGCTGAAGGCTCAGATAATAGCATTTTTAGCGGTAATTTTTAATTAAAGTATGTACATTGTTTTCTTACACATAATTCTATTCCATACTTAATAGACTACAATACAGTGTAAACATAATTTTTATATGCACTGGGAAACCAAAAAATTCATGTTGCTTGCTATATTATGATGGTCTGGAACTAAATTTGCAGTATCTCCAAGGCATGCCTGTGTGTTTCAAATGTATCATTTATTTTACAACATACCTTTTCATCTTCTGGGAATTTTTAAACTTTTAATAACACTGGTGTTTAATACTAATATTGCTACTCCTACTTTTGTGATATTTGTATTTATCTTGTAACTATTGAATTCTCCATTATTTTCAAGATTTCTTTATTCCTTTAAGTATATTTTATATAAATCTAAATTCACTTTTATGATGGATTAATTTAGGTTACTTCTGTTAAATATACCAAATGATGAACATAATTTAATTGTTTTATGTTTATTATTTATTTTATTTTGCTATGTTTTGCTATTCTTTGTACTTATTTGATTAAATCACTATGCATTTTTTCCCTTCCCTGTAATTTTTTTTTATTTTTTCATTTTATCAATTGTTACCATTAATGGTGCATTTTTGTAGTGCATATAAACAAATAAAACACATTTCCTTCCTATTATATGAAAATACAACAATATTCCCTCACTCTTCCCCTCACTAAGTAAATTAAGATTTTTGAAAACTTCTGTGCCTCCAATACCTTCTACTTTGGCCCCAGGTAATAACAATAGCTAACATTACAGAACATTTAGTGCAAGCCAACAACTGTTCACTGTGCTTTACATTTAATCATTACCAAAAGCCTATGAGATGAACTCTATTATTACCCACACTAAAACAAAAACTCCATGAAACCAATTCATTTCTGTCATTTTATTCACAAATGTATCCCAAGTACAAAAACAGTGACTGGCACATAGTAAGGTTTCAAGAAATATTTGTTTAACAAATGTATCAACAGTTTTACAGATGGGGAGAATGGTAAAGCAGAGAGGTTATGTAATTTATTCTGGAGTGATGACAGACACTTTGACACTAGTCTAAGCTGTGTCACTTTTGGAAGAGTTGTTTTGCTTTTCTTTTTTCTTTTATCTCTTCCCGATAAACCAAAGCCCAGGTTTTCTTAAGTTGGTTTAATCATTTTACCTTCGTAATGTTTATTCTCTTTCAAGACAACATTTTCAACACATAATATTATCTATTCCTAGATAATGCATCAGTCTCAAGAAGTTTCCTAGAATCCTCTGCTTTCTTGTTACCTCTTAGAAGTTGTCTTACTCTTAGTCCAACTGAACTTGAAGTCTTGGATTTTCAGAATATTTAGTTCACCCAATGGAAAGAATTGATGTCTGCTAACATAATTTTAATCACTGTGTTCTACAGATCAAAAGGGGTAAAGGCAGGGACCCAGCAGACTACAATGCCCTGGCTAAGCCCTACTCTAGGAACACAGCTAAAATTGTATGGTGCTCTGATGACAGAATAAGATTAGACATTATTAAGGAAATTAAAGGGTGATTTATAAAAGAGGAATTTGCCCTGCTTCTGTGTTTACATATCTTTTCTAAATGACATATCATTTAGACTATTAATAGGACCATGATTTTCAACATACAACATTGTTATGACATGTAACAGTGCATAAGTCTTCTAAAGCATACAGAAGATGGATCACACTTAACCATTATTAAACGTGAGCTCTGTCTCAATTGTGATGTTATCCACCACTGAGTGTGTTATATAAATCTTTTATCTGACAGTCAGTGTTGGATTGCTTTTTCTTTTTGCCTTCAGTATGTAAACAAATCTATTTTTGGTTCTACTAATAATTGTTATTTTACTATAAACTCCTTAAAGAAGATTATCTTTACTTTAAACAAAATAGAAATAAAAAAAGAAGAATATGTCTACACAAGCAGTTTTGATTTGTTTTCATTGCAATAGTGTCAATAAAATGTGTTATATGTAATACTGTATTTGTAGAGCACACATAAGCTGTCTTGGTTACAAAACTCTATAGTGTTTTATTCCCAAGAAGCTGGCATTTGTTCCTAAGAAAATATGTTCTAATGTGCCATTGTCTACACACAATCATTTTTTAATGCACCCTAAAGTCCACTTTTATAACAAGCTTCATTCCTGAGCTTGTTTCATTGGAACTATAGGCACTGAAAATAATAAAAGAGAATTGGTAGTGTAGACACAGAATGAAAAAAACAAAGTCCATTTTTGTTTGTAAATTTTGCCCTGTTTAGCTGAGGTAAATATTAATGAATGCTATGTTGGATTTAGGTGTGACGTCCAGAAATGGAGAAGTGTAGAAATACGTATTAGAAGAAAAAACATGTCTCCACTTTCTAGTTATTATCCAGTCATTCTGAATTTAATCTTTTAAACACTTTCCTTGACCTAGATGAAAGTTCTTATACTTTCCATGTCTTTTCTTCCCACTG
>NW_012148175.1:517975-552701 GCF_000956105.1 Propithecus coquereli
TCAGAGATACAGCTTCTCTGTCCTCTCTTTTCAAAGATCTTTTGTATTCAGAAAGTAAGACATCCTGTAGCATGACAGAGATAGCTACTCACTTTTTCTTTCTTTGACATCTTCTTTCTTTCTCCATTTCTATTAAGAATGTGACAAAAGTTTAATCTCATGGAAATCATCAAATTTTCCTAGTGATGCTATAAATTGTCTTTATAATCTCTGAGTCTCACATACAGCTAAATTGATTGATTGTCTTAATAAGTATTTGTGAGATTTCTTCTGTTCTTGTTGGTTTTGTTTTTGAGAATTAATCCACAATTAGTAGGGATTTTTACCTGTAATATCCTTGACGATACTGTGTACATCACTCTTCCTGCTCTTTCATTACTTCTTTTGCCCAGTGCAGCTGTCAAGAAGCACCATTACTTCCCTCTTTCTCTTCTAGGTGGCCTTATTCTATAGGACCACAGAGGGCAAGTGCAGGTGAGCTGTCCTCACTCTTGACCACACACAGCTCATAAAAAGCACTAATATATCTTTTGTTCTCAAAATAGCATTTGGTAGATCTGTCTGCAGCTGGCTCACCTATAGTACAATTTTTGGATTTTTCAGGTTGAAGACACAAATCCACTTACTCCCCCTAGAACTCCGTTGATTTTAAGTTCCAACTTCTAGGCTGAGATAAGAACAGGTAACTTATCCCTGCTCTCTTGGTACTTATCTGCAATTTCTCCTCTAAAATCTTCACTCTCTTGATTAATTATTCCCTCTCTATGGTTTTCTTAAGAGTCAATTAGCTTCTTTTTAGTTATTTATTTTTAAACATCTTCATGATGAAACTGTGGAATATAACACCTATTAATTTAGTCCATTAGCTAAAACTGAGATAAGAAGAGTTCACTCTTAACATCGAGATAATATAAGGTAAAGGTAGTAATAGTTTCTTATATTATGATGCATTAAATGTAAAAATCACTTTCATATTTCTTTTCTCACCTATATCTATATCAAGCAAACCTACATCAAGCTCAGTTGGTTGTTAAAGCATTTAGTAACATAGGCAATGTGTGCTGCAAATAATTGCTAAAGTGTAATCCAAAATTCACTTCTGATAAATATCTACCAAATGGCTGAGAAGATTGATATTTATAGCCTACAACCTGGAGGATATGTATTCTATCACTTTCTGTATAGCAATGTTTCTTGGATTCTCTACAAAGCTTACTCATTCTCTAATCTGCACAGCTAAGAAGAGTCATCAATATTTGCTTTGCATAGCTTTATTTTTATAATAATCTAACTATTGCATATAATATATTAAATCCATAGTATATATTTTAATAAATTTGTGCTTTAGCACGCTTATCAACTCACTATAAGAGATATTATAAAATTTCTTATAAAAAACTCCTATGCTCATTTTACGATTTTGTTGCCACTATGGTTTATTTTACACTATTTTTTTATGAGGAATGGAATCACTGAACTACTTTGGGGTTTTAAAAAGTTACTGTTATACTTATATTGAATAATCTGTATTGTTTTGTTTTAGGAAATGAACATTACAAATAATAAGTTAGTGTTAATAACTTGTCAGGATTTCTCCTTTGCATTGTCTTCTATTAGTAAAATGCTCAGAATCCAATTTTGAGAATTTTGGAATCACACATAGCATGCATGTAAGTTTGACACAATTGTTTTCTATCTTAATACTAGTCTTATTTTCCCAAATTATTTTCTTTCATCTTTTCATTTTTATCATTGCATTACATACATATTTCATAATTTGCTATATGATGTTTTTGCAATATGATAGAATATATTTTAAAAGGCATTATGCTAATTATTTCACAACCAAAGTGTAAGATGTGAAATTATTAAGCCTATTTTGTTGAAGATAAACCCACAAACCTCTTAACCACATGTAGCCATAATTTTTTGTCTGAGAAGTAGTCACAGATGAATGTGATTTGGGTCCATCAATTCTGTTACTTTTACGTCTAAAAATTTGTTTAAAGAATGGAACCTAAATAACGGTAATAAAATCTAAAAATTTTTATGGGGTCCAGAGACTTTTATGTGGTCAGTCACCAAAACCCTGTCTAATAGGAGTCTTCTATTTGGGAAATTATAGTGGATCTACAGCCTCTAGCTGTATTGGAAGCACCTTTTCATCCTTAGGGAATTTAATGAAGCAGCATGCGCAGCAGAGATTCATTCTGTAGAGGAAATTGCAGATATATCTACCCCGTAGGGTAGCTGTGTACGAGTATCATTCAGTTTCTAGATTGTGCAGGGATCCCTGGTATCTTGTGCTAAATTAATCCTTTGCAGGTAATTTGGGCATTGTTTCCATCTTCATTGTTCTACACCCAATTCTCTCTTCCTTCCTATATATTCTGTGAGTTACCTAATAGTTTTTTAAACTAAAATAATTAGAGTGTGTAATGTTGCTCATAAATAAGAATCCTTATATATAGATGGTACATAACTAGCCTGGGCCTCTCTTCTATAGGCTTGAAGATATAACACAGAGACCAAAGATCAACAGGATCACAGACAAATCTGGAGAGCCAGTGGAGACGAAGGTGGAGAAAGTGGAAATAGAAGCAGACCCCTGAAGAAAAGAGAAAAGGGTAGATTTCTGAGGTACAACCAAGAGGACTGGTCACATGAGCTTCTATAGCTCAGCACAGCTGCTCTTGTTGTATCTTCTTATCTAAGGATACATACATTGTTCTATTACTTTATCTGAACTTTTTGCTCCCACTTAAATGGATACTTTTGCTTCCTCCCGTCCAAGGATATCTCCTTAAGAATTCCCCCTCACCAGAGCATAAACTGTTACTTTGGGGCATGAGGGCAGACACGAAGGCTGTATCTGTTTTATTCTGCACTGTACACCCAGTTTGGGCACAGAAACTGGCTCGCAGTGGGTTGAAATACATGACAATGAGTAAATGAATGATCTCAAAATATAATTGACACCGTGAATTACATTTATTTACAGAGGTGTTTTGACAAATTTCAATTAGTCCAATCTCATTTGTAACTGCACACACACACACACACACACACAAACACACTTAACTCCCTAGTATTTTTTCTTTTTCTTTTTTTAAATTTCAAATGATAGAGATGTTTTGGGTACCTGGAAGGAAAGAAAACACACATTTACTTATTCATATTAGCAAACTTCTCTAGTAAAAAATAAAAGGCTTGTATTTTTCCTCTTTCTTTATAAATTGGATGTCTTTCTAAGGAAATGCAAAAATTATGATACCTAATACCATCTGATATTATTTATTATCTCAGTTTTCCATCTCCTGCTGCATGAGCTCTGTGTTCCGATGCAATATTTTTGAATATCTGCCTATGGAGCTTTACTCATGCTGTGTTCAACAAATCTCTCTTTTCCCCTGAGGTTTTCTTTGGTTAATAATACCCTGTAAGTACTTAATGTGCCATTATGATTTGGTGCAAAGGTAGCCTGAACAGTGCTTGACCTCGCATAGTTCTGTAGATCACTATTGATTTAAAGTGGCAGACCAAGTTTTCCACATTAGCCTGCACCACATTTTTAATACGCCAATAAAACAGAATTATTCCAAAGGAAACATTTTTTTCAGTGGCTCTAAAGCAGTAAACAAAATACAAATATCAGGGTACTTTTCTGGGTTATGGAGCAAGTGCATCTAAGAACCAAATTATATATCAAAGAAAATCACTACTTTGCACAATATTTTGTAAGGAAAATAAAAAGCATTAGCTTTCACGTCAGGGGACTATTTAAAAATATTAAATATACCCCAAATTATTAAGAATAACTTTCTTTTAGTTAAGGGCATACATATTTTTAATCTCCCTTTGATCAAAAGTGCATGCCCTGTATAGTGTATTGCAGTCACTTAAACTGATCAAACACAAAACGTCTCTGCATTATTTCAAATCAAGAAATTACCAAGAGAAGTGCCCAACAAACTTCTGGATTTCCTAATTCATTGCTCACTTTTAAATTAAATTCTAGAGATACCTGCTAAAGAGGACAAGTGAGAACATTTCTCTTCCCAAATGTAAGTAACCTTCCTTCTGCTTAATGTCATTTCTTCACCCTTAATCCCTATAATCCAGGACATGTAATAAGCTTAGACAAACAATACATATGAACTATAGTATTAAGAAATTATGGATTCTAGCTGAATATATTATAGTTTAGTTAAATCCTTAGTGTCATTTATAGTTTACATTTGCAAATATTGAAATATTAATTAGTTTTGCATCATTTCCTTTTGTTTTGTTTTTTTCCTGCACCCCAGACTACCTTCTACAACTTTATTCATGGAATTCTGATTTTATTCTTTTTTTAGATTATTTAAAATTATTGATACATAATACTTACACATATTTGTTGGGTACATGAGATATTTTGATATATGAATATAATGTGTAATGATCAAATCAAGGTAATTGAAATATCTGTCACCTCAAACATTTATCATTTCTTTGTGTTGTAAACATTTCAACTCTCTTCTAGCTATTTTGAAATGTATAATAAATTATTGTTAACTATAATCACTCCAATGTGATATCAAAGACTAGATCTTTTTACTTCTATTTAATTGTATTTTTGTACCCATTAACCAACCTCTCTTCGTTCCCCCTACCTACTACCTTTATCAGCCTCTGGTAACCACCATCCTACTCACTACCTCCATGAGACCATTTTTTTTAGCTCCCAAATATAAGTGAAAACATGCAATATTTGAATTCAGTTAAGTACACAGCCCAAGAATAAACAAAAATGGTCACCATTGATATTAATTGGTCTTATTGTGCAACTTGTTCCATTACTATATTGGGAGATTTTGTAAGAATTTTCCAAGGGCATACAGTTCTGAGCAGGGTGTTAAAATTTATTGTAAAATTTATTCCAAAAGAGAAATAGACATTTATGGAGAACGTTTTTGGTAACTTAAGATTTTTGAGGAATACTATCAATCTTTTCTCTCTCTTGTAGAGTTGAGCCTTGAGTTTTTAAATGATTTTGGAAAAAGCCCAAACAAAGACTGATAGATGTTTATTTTTCTCAGTTACCAAGGCTTTTACATGATAATACATTTAAACATTATTCTAATTATGTGGAAATTCAAAATAAAAACAGGAATGGCTTAGGTACTCATTGGGTGCTTGCTACACAATAATCAAGCACCGTGCTGATTTATGTATTCTAGGTAATTTAATTGTTATAGGAGTTATTATCTCCAATTCGCCGATAAACAATGCAGATTAAGGAAGCAATTTATTGGAAGTCATGCTGTCATTGAGTGGCACAGCTAATGTCTGAACTGGATCTGTTTATTCCAAAACCTGAGATTTTTAACTGCGATGTATTCTGGCACTCTGTAAGCCCAACTTTAAATTCCTGTTGTTTATAGTCAACTTGCTATTAAGTTTCTTCTGAAAAAAAAAAAAAATAACCATGCTTTTCCTTCTTTCCTGAAGATACAGGAAAAGCATTCTGTTTTCTTTTGGTCAGAGGGGTTTTAATGACAGAAGCACAGAAAAAAAGCATCACATGTAACCTCAAATTTGTCTATGAGGAGTCAAATGTCCCCACAATCAAAAACAATGGCGTCAGAAGGCAAATTTCCGACTAATAAAAAGTTCCTAAACTGATGGTCAGCATTTACCATCTTTGTACTCATTTTTCCTTCTTATTTTGAACATACTCTATCTGGCTTATTTCATCCAATACTACTTAGATTAACAATTTTACACATCTATGGGATTTAACATATAAAATGTGTCAGTATTATATCATAACCTATATGGAAGGTGTCAGTATTATAGCTATTGAAAAATGAACTGGAAAACAAGAAAACCAATATATAGCTTAGTAACTTGTCTGAGGTTACTTACAAGTACATAGAAGAGAAACAGCTAGATCCTGCTTGAAAATATGTTTATTCTAGTATCTTGGGGATAACATTATCTTTTCTTTGCATTGGAAAACTTTCATGGACTCTAACCTTGAGAAAAGGTTATTATTCTGCATGTTTAACATCACCTGTCTTACTTGGGTGGGGACAGTGATGATCCTAATGACCATCAAATATAATCACTATGATCAAAATTAATTCAGTAAATGGTATTTTATAATAGAGTAAGTGATAAAAATGATAGTTGAAATATATTATCCAATGCTAGAAGCCTAATAGTATTTAAGTCTAATGATTTGATGATTGGAAGACAAAATTCACCTCCAAACTATTAAATATTTTATTTTATCATATTTTATCAAAAGTCCCACTATCTTTATTTGTGCCTTTTAACCAATTTACTAACTGACCATTGGAACCTCACATAGATTAAATTTCAAATAATACCTTTAATGGTTGAGTATTGGATCCTGTGGGATAGATTTCAAAGCCCGGACCTAGAGGAGACCTTTCCCATTAATTTCATAGACAAGGAAATTCAATCCAAAGATATGAAATGATTTTTTTCCAGGTCACACACTGTAGAAAAGGCATAGTTAGAATAAGAAACTGTAAGCCTTCCTATATTTCAGAATAGGCCAACTTTTTAAATTTTGCTATAAAAAGAGTGTATTTATTTTTATTAGCATTCTAAATGAAGAATTATATTTCCAAAATACTGAAAATGTAATATAAACTGATAACCTTGAATGTTCCTCCCATACAAGATCACTGTTAATTGGATATGATTCATAGCAAAAATCTTTCAGTTCATTATCAATTATCCTGTTCTTTCATATTATGACATATTTGAATACATTAGGCTTTCTAATAAATTTTCAATATCATCTATGTTGCTAAAAGTGTTGTCATTTATGCTTGCACCTATTCAATCAGGAGCTCAGGACACTGTAATTTCTTTTTTCCACTTAATGTAGTTGCCTCTCAAAAAGCTCAGTTGTAGTGTGTTGGGGCCTATGATTTGTATTCCTGTGCTCAGCTCTGGCAGCTTTTTTCTAGGACAGCTGCTCCTTCTGCTGAGCCCTCTTTCCCACTAACAAATGTGCTGCCACCCCAGGCACTGTTGCTGCTATGGCGGGGCACCTCCTCATCCTCAGGGTCTATAGCACCACTGGTGCTCTGCAGTCATTTTTTTTTTTTCTCCCCTGGGAAATTAGGAAGACAGCCTCCTGGTATCCTGATGTGATGGACGAAAGAATGGCCCCACCCAAGTGGTATACATTCTTTTTGGTCGTTTTCAAAGCAGCGTTGTTTATGTTTCAATATTTAACAGAGATTTTATTTTAGTATGGGGCTTCCTTCAAATTTTCTCCATAACCCAATGAATCTCCTAGGAGAAAACTCAGCTAAACGAAGATTGCACACGCAAGCTTACACCAGTTATTTTGGACTCAGAGCAGAGAAACAATTCTGGAAAAAGCGTGACACATTTTATTCCATGTACCGCCTGTCCAATCCTTCCTGGAAGTGGGTCTGAGTTTAAGCAATACAATGGCAACTCAGGACTGGAAGTTAGAGATATCCTCTGCAGCATATACTTTTTTGTGCTATTTTAAATTCCTTTTTAAAAGGCTATAATTTAAATTTGGGAAATAAATGCTGGGATTTTGTAGTGTAACTGTAAATGAATACACGCACATGCACATCACACAAGGAATTCTTTTAAGTCATGAATTTTAAAAAGAACTTCCTTGGGGAGAAGAGAACAGATTTATAACCAGCTGGTGCCAGGTTATATTTGGCATATGGAATCTAGATTTAGTTATCATCTTCAAAGTCCATGAATACCACTCTAACAACACTATTGTGCATGTAAGACAAATGATTGGGGAATTCCTTTAAGCAATCTCCAGGTGTTAAAAACAAGGTCAAATGTCACCATAATGTGCTACAGTTCTTGAAGTTTGAGTCCCTAACTAGGTTCTCTGAGGCAGCCAGAGCTGTCAGTGCTTCAGGGGAAGCCGGCGGTATTTTGAAAGTTATGAGGGCAGCAGGGTTTTTTTTCTGCATTTTTTGTGTTCTAGTATAGACACATGGTTTCATTAAATGAAAATATGTGAAAGATGTTAAGTTCTGAGAACCACACCACTGGGATAGAACGGTGTGCCTGACTTCCCCTCAGAAAGAGGCACAAACACGTTCTCTGTGACTTTGTTCTTAAAGAGACCTCTATGTTTGTTGTTGCTGAGTAGGTACTGAGTTTCTCTGTGTCAGGATTTTTTTCAAATCATCTCAGGTCCCATCAGTATCTCTTATCTCAGTAGTATTTACCATCAAGAAAAGAGATTTTCTTCTACACTCTGGTAGTGAATTACTGATGTTTTATACTATAATAACTTCTCTGAGAAATGCTTACCCCAACCAACTCTGCTTCTTGCCTGCCTTTCAGTTCCCTCCATTGTGGCCCACTTCTGGATTGCAGCTTAGTGCACAGCCCATTGGACCAGGGATAGACCTCTGATCCAACCTGATCCAATCAGATTATCTCTTTCAGAAATTTGTATTTGGGACCCAGAAAACTCAATTTGTTTGTAACTAATTAAATCTGTGAATTACTTTAAATCTGAGCTTAAAACGGCTGCACTTGTCCTTTGTTCAAGTTCAGCAGAGAGTGGGTTTCAGTTGGCACCAATTCCTATTGAAAACTTGATGTACTTACCTGGCTTTCGTGTGACGGTCTTCTTGTAGCTTTCAAACACATTCTCTTATTATGCTTATCTTACATTGGGGGCATTCTATTCCTTGCAATCAAATATTTGCAGAAGAACACATGGGGAAACAACTGTCTATTTAACTAAAGTAAAGTTTTATAATTTGCATATTCAGATTGACCAGTAGAAACAGGCTTTCTCCTACTACATAGATTCTGCTGTTTATTATTTCCTAGCAGTCTTGTGGTACTGCAAATGTGAAGAGAGATATTCATGGTGACTCCAGTGTATCCACAGAAATTATAGTCCGAAAGAGATTGCTTTGAAACTTCTCTCCATTTTGACCTTTATATGTAAAGTTGGTTTCATTCATGCTTCATAATATTTAGGATTTATCCTTTAGAGAATTTATTTGAATCCAAATGATATTTTCTCATCATTACAGATTTTTAAAACTTCCATGAATCCCGAACATATAGGATTCAACATCAACTAAGAAGTTTTGTATGAAAGCCAAATGCTCTCTCTCACGTGGATTTAGCTTTTTAAATATATCTGTCCTTGTGAACCCATGGGCCTATTAATAGTATGTGAATTCCCTCTTACTCTTAGCCCTGACATCAGGAGGGTCTTTTTTTCTTGCCAACTACTGTACAGCTCAGTCCAACAAATGATTCTTTTTTTTTTTTTTTTTTTTTTGAGACAGAGTCTCACTTCTGTTGCCCTGGCTAGAGTGAATGCCGTGGTGTCAGCCTAGCTCACAGCAACCTCAAACTCCTGGGCTCAAGCAATTCTTCTGCCTCAGCCTCCCGAGTAGCTGGGACTACAGGCATGCGCCACCATGCCCGGCTAATTTTTTCTATATATTTTTAGTTGTCCGATTAATTTCTTTCTATTTTTAGTAGAGACGAGGTCTCGCTCTTGCTCAGGCTGGTTTCGAACTCCTGAGCTCAAACAATCCGCCCGCCTCGGCCTCCCAGAGTGCTAGGATTACAGGCGTGAGCCACCGCGCCCGGCCAACAAATGATTCTTATCTTACCTATTTTAGAATGCTTGAAATAAATTTTTTCTTTAGAAAAATGCATGTGAAATTATATCAACAATTGCCTCAGCTAAGTATAGCCAAAATATCTCTGAAGAGAGTCTTGTGTAAATAAAGGTGGGTCCATTTTCTTACGAAGAAAAGTTGGATTATCAGCTATCTTTATTAAGAATTAGAAATTTTACTGCAGAAAAATTTTCGTGAGTGCTGGAAGTCATTTACAAATGTTCTTAAAGAAAAGGAAAATAGTGCCCATGCATAATTCAAAGCTGAATGATGCCTATTCCAAATACTATGGTATCTGTTATTAGTTCATTGCTTTTCTTTTAGAAGAAAAGGATGCCATGGCAATCAGTTTTTATTGGTTATGAAAAGATACCTTAACTGTTTTCTTACCTTTCTACCGTAAGAATAACTATTTCCCCTTAACCTTGCTATTCAATATGACCTGATAATCTGTAACCAACCATCTGGAATGCTTTTATGGTTAGAGAATAAATATACTCTATAATATTATATGTCTTTCTATACCTTAAAACAGTTACAAAAGTAAAATCCCTGTCAGAAAAAGATGTGTGTGTGTGTGTGTGTGTGTGTGTGTGTGTGTGTGTGTGTTTATGTGTGTGTGTGTGTAATTTCTTAATCTGGGCCCCAGTGAGATCAATGATCCTCTCACTCTAATATCTATGGTTCTCTTTGTATACAGCTATACTATACAATATTAAGCTATGTGAGACAATAATAGACTAAGACAGTATCTTCAAAAGTGTTATTACTAGAAGTTGAAGGAAGGTTGAAACAATTTTTGTTTGGATAAATAATTTGAGGATAATTGAAATAAATGGATGGCACTAAAAGTTTGGGTGATGGCTGCTGCCAAATTACCAAGAGAAAGAAAAATAAACTTGCTTTCACAGTATTTATAGAAAAATTGGATTTCCCTAGGCAGTCCAGGTGAAAAGAGGTGAAGTTTAAGGAATACAGAAAAAAAAATATAAGAGAGTGAAAGAAGAGTTTGTGCATAAGTCATGGCCGAAAGATCATATTGCTTCAGTGAGGTATATTGAGATAATCTTTAAAAAAAAATTCTATAATACTTTTGTAAAACATTTTTACAATAAAATGTAAAGGGTAAAATGACAGCTCCCATCACCAACTCTTTAAAAAGTATATATATTAATTAAATATTCATAAGACAGCTTTGTTTTTTCCTTATGTCAAGGGTTGCTATACTTATGAGAAATAATGACAAGTTTGAGTTTCTTGCTTGAGTAATGAATTACATTTAGAAGTCATTTATAAAGAAGTGGGTTAAGAAATGAAAGTATATGTATGTATGCTTCTCAGGAATTAAAAGGCATTTTGGAGTTGTAGGACTTTGATGCAGATTGGAGATTTCAGCCAATCTTACCATCTCTTGAGAGGATAAGAAATCTTCCTATTATCCATCTCCCCACTCTGTGTGTACTACAAATGAAAATTCAAAATTCACATAATAATCACAGATGAGTACAGCTCTTGGTTTGAAAATCTGAAGTATATTTTCCCTAAACATAAAAAAAAATACATGGGCATGTCTTGAAGACTGGTGGGATACCACCAGCAGGTATCACTTCTCACTGGGACTGTGGAAACTTGTGGAAAAGTTTTATACAGAGGTAAGCTTTAGGTTATATAAACATTGGCTTAAGACAATGCTTAAGTCTGGGGAAGGAAAGATTATTCTGTATTATTCTGTTCACGACCTGTCTCAGATTGTTTTCTGATCTGTAGACATAAACTTGAGATACAGGGAGAGAAGAAGACATCGACATATGAGTACAAACTATCAAAAGCCAATTTATAAATTAGATTATATGTGAGATAGCAGAGTAAAACATCAAAAATACAGTAAGTAATTGAAGTCTGTTCTGAAGAAAAACCTATGAAACTTTGAAAAATCAAGGCAGAATCAACAGATGTACATTGGCACAGAACCAATAAGGACTCTGGAAATGGCATAACGGTTCCAAGAAGCAACCCTTTACAAGTTTCATGTAGGCTTCCGGGAGGTAATTGAAACTATGACCTAGGCTTCGGTACCCTTAGAGATGCTACTTCAGCTTCATAGCAGACATCAAATAGGAATCTAAATCAAAGCACAGCAAACATGATTCATGACATATTATAGTAGAAATGATGTATTTAGTGCAGATGAGATTTGCTTTGGGAATTATAGATCTGCTTTTGGAAGAAATCCAGGAATGGAGAAGAGACTAGAATCAGGTTGCCACCAGTGAAAATAAGAATTTAAGCAACTAGAATGAAATTGCCTTGTAGTTCTATCAAAATATTGCAATCCTGATTTTTTGTTTTGTTTTGTTTTCCTCTTTTTAGCTGACGTGTTCTATATCACAAATAAAATGAAATATTTCAAGCCCTTTCAGAGTATTGGTGGGTCGTACTTTTTTAAATATGAGGATTATCATATAACCAATGTTTCGTTTGTTTGTGTTTTGTTATTTTTTTTTAATTGGGTACAGGTTGATGGTTCTAAGACATTAGCAATAATAAAGAATTAGAGATTGTGTGTAACAAGGTAGGTATATATCCTGCAAAGAAAGGTCACTATCTGGATATTTCTGAATAGTATTTAGAGATGGATGACTTACTCTGATTTTGAGGGTTGAATAGTAGATAAGACGGGTAAGGGATGGCTCTGGGTTCATCTGGTAGTAGGACCCTAATATCTTAGATTTTAGATACACCTTGGAGAATATAGTTGTATATATATGTGTGAGGGATTGTCAGCTACTTTTCAACATAACATGTAGTATGCTGCTATGCAATATGTGGGCCAAAAGTTTTTGGTGGTATAGAACTATACTTGAAGTAAAAAAAAAAATAATAATAGGCAAGAGTCTTCTTCCCAAAACACCCAAAGAAATTATTATTGTTAGGAATAAAAGAAAAGAAGTAAAGTTAACACTTGAAAGCTTAATTGCCTGTGATCCCCAAATGACATAGATAGCAGTTTTAAAAAATTTGCTATAGCGATCATACTTCTTTGAAGGGAAGGACTTTTTTTCTAATTTTATCTTTTAGTTCAATTGACTCTATTGTTGAATTTATGGATCCAATATGAGCTGGAGCATTGTTAGACTTATCAAATGGGATGTAGGGAAATTTGTTTGATCATAAGGAATAAGAAATAGATATTCTTTGTGATTTATAGAATGGGGGCACAGAATAATTTGATTTTAATATTAAAAGTATATTACTTAATTCAAAAGAAAAAGGATTCATATTTCAATCTAGTGAATCTGGTCATATTTACTACATAAATAGAGTATCATTCCCAACATACAAAAGAAGGCATAGTGTAAAAGACATGGACTCCCTTTCTCTAATATTATAGTCAATTTCTATAATATTTTGAGCCTCAAGCCAGGGATTACATACTCAAACATCTATAAGCATTGGGCAAGTAGGAAAACATCTACAGATGACAACTGTAAGGGGTGGTTTCTTGGATCTGTCATTGCCATTGTCAAAGTCATTATTGATTATTTCTAGTGGATCATTTCAATCAATGTATAGCGATGCCATTTTCTCTACTCTCTTCAAGAAAAATAAAGCATAAAAACTGCTTTTGTTCTCCTTTTTTTGCCCCAATTATTTTGTCTTTTTTTTAAGAAACAGAAAGATAATTTATAAGATAATTTGAAAATACAAGCCTTTAGGTGAAATTTGCTAATTCGTAAATATTCTTTGGGTGAAACTGATATAAACTTCTAACATATATTCTTTGATCACAGCCTTAATCTAATATTTTGGTTTTACTATTAGAATGTACTCAATATTTGGGCTAATGTTCCATATTAACATTTTTTAATCAGCATACGAAAATTCTCACAGAGACTATGGGAGTGATTTTATTACCTTAAAAGTTTCTCATATATGTATGGAAATTGATTTTTCTCAAAATAATTAGAGATGGTATCTATTTTATGCCACTATTCACAATGATTTCTAAGATACTGCAATTTGCCTACTATCAGCTCTTTATTTATCAAACTAATATGCATATCTGCAGTAACTTTATTAAAGATAATATTCACCTTGATTATCTACTGTTCAAAAATTTGCTCTATAAACTATCAAAGTCAAACAATTTTGCTTACTTTACAGGCTTCCCTATAACAAGTTCTATTTTTTGTAATACATAGACATAGAATCAGTACTGATTTCATCGCCTTTGGATATAAACGCACAAGTGAAACTACCAGATTACGTGGTCATTCTATTTTAAATTTTTTGAGGAACTCCATGCTGTTTTCCAAAATGGTTATAGTAATTTATGTTCCCACCAACAGTGGACCAAGGTTCCCTTTCTCCACATCCTTGCCACCACTTAATTTTCATCTTTTTGATAAAACATTTGAAGAGGTGTGAGGTCATATATCATTGTGTATACTTTTTGAGATCCATCAAAGTTGTAGATATGTCAATAGTTTGTTCATTTTATAGCATATTATATTCCATTGAATGAATACATCTCAAATTTTTAACATCAATTTCTCTATTAATAAACACTTGTTTATTATGAAAAAAATTTCAGGGGGCTCCTATACATGTGTATGTTCCCATTCCTTTGATATTCACAGAAGATTAATGGAAATAGGACTGAGGGTAGAAAGATATTTTGCTGTCTGTTTATCTAAATATCTTCTAAGTGAGTCAACAATCAGTAATATCATCGAAAAACTCTAGCGTGTTTATTTTTAGATGTCTTATTACAAAGATTTTGTAGTTCTCTGAATTCACTGTCAGCTGGATGTATTTTAAGTTTTTTTTTTTTTTTCAATAATAATAGTACATAGGAGTATGCTGTATTGTTCAAAGCATCAACACTTTCTTGCCTGGTTTTATGGGTAGAAATAAAAAATGTGCTTTAAGATCAAGGGAAATGTGTATGTTTGAGCATCTCTCTGACAGTTTTAAAAATTAACTTGTCATCCTGTAGTGTTTGCATGGTAGTAATAGACAGAGGCTAGATAAATCCCAAAATAATGCCTTGTGACAGATAAGAAATTAGTGAACAAAAAGGACTCCACTCATATAGACTCAGTTATTAGCACCTAAGAAAACAAACTCAATAATAGATCAAATGGAAAATAAACACTCTTTAGTTATAGCCTTGGCATGTTTAACACCGCTGTGGCTTTATTATTGCTGAATATCTGCTCATATAAACACCCGGGACTAAAGCAGTAAGAAGATGAAGATAGTACTTTTAAATACAGTCCTTAAGGAAAAAATAATTGCTGACTTTAAATAAATCATTCATTTTCATGACTATTAGAACAATTTGTAAAAATTATATAACTTAAGAAAGAAGGATGGTGTGACATAGATACATAGCACAGGTTATTACATGATCTCAGCCTAAAATAAAATTTACTATGCCATTAAATAAACAGACAATAAACTGAAATAATATGCCTTCAAAACAAGCAATTAGGTATTTCCTAATCATAGACTTTAAATTGCATAGTGGCTTGTGAAAAAGGCCATTTGTTTGTGTGTGTGGGTGTGTGTGTGTATTGGTATCAAACATAAAAAAAATGGTTAACTACCTATTGTATTAATATTATCCCGGATGGAACTGGAGCCCATTCTTCTAAGAGAAGCATCACAAGAATGGAAAAACAAACACCACATGTACTCACTGTTAAATTGGTACTAATTGATCAACACTAATATGCACATGGGAAGTAACAGTCAAAGGGTGTGGGGCAGGTTGGTGGGGGGAAGAGGAGACAGGTAAATCCACACCTAAAGGATGCGGTGCGCTGTCTCAGGGATGGGCACAATTGTCAGGTAATGCAAAGGCAATTTATGTAACCAAAGTATTTGTACCTCCATAATACTCTGAAATAAAAAAAAAAATTAAAAAGAATGTATACCAAAATTTTATGTGGTAAATATACCAAAATATTTCTGGTTGGTGAAATTATGTATGGTTTTAATTTATTTATGTTCTGTTGGAGACCATATTATAGCTATATTTGCCATAAATGAGAAACAAATTCTATATTTGGGTTCATTTCCCTATCTGGAACAAAGCTCAGTGAAAACTTCACACCATAACAAATACCTAAAACACTGATAATCACCTGAACTTTATACCTAAATTTATGTCTCATTTTCTCAATTAGAATGTATAAATATTTTAGCTTATCAGATAAAATATCATAATATAAAATGATGCAAAAATAAGGAAAATATAAGATATACTCAATCATAATTCTTAGACATTTTTATTTCCTATCATTTTTTATTTTCAAATTATATTTGAAAACACTTTTTCTAGCCCATTTTAATCATTTCTTACTTATTTTATGCAAAGAAAGAAAAAAAGTAGTGCAATTTTCATAATGGAATACAATTATGATCTATTTTATTTAAGTAATCAATGAAGAAACCGTACCAACTTGGGGAAATTTTATTAATGATCATGATTTAGTTAAATACAAAAAGATCATTATTTAATTTAACTTAAAATAGCGGTACCACTCAAAACCTTTCTCAACCAAAAATGTATTAGAGCATAGTGAATGAAAAGCAATATTTGCATCAAACCTACCTGAAGCAAATTTCCACTCTGGCACTTAAAATCTGTACAAAGTTTGCTAAATTCATTCATCCTTGTTTGATATCATTATCCTAAATTATATAATAGTTATAAAATATTGTATTAATTTCCTAGGGCTTTGCTTAAACAAATTAGCACAAACTGAATAGCTTATGCCAACAGAAACTTAGTCTCTCACAATTCTGGAGACTAGAAGTCTAAAATCAATATCTTGGCAGGGCCATGCTCTTTCTGAAAGCTCTAGAGGATAATCTGTTCCATTCCTTTCTCTTAGCTTCTGATGTTGCTGAAAATATTCAGAGTTCCTTGGCCTTTACCCATAGCATTCCTCTCTCTGACTCAATTATCATATGTTGCTCCTCTATGTGTCTCTCTGTGTCTCTTCTCCTATTTTTATAAGGGTTCACGCTACTCCAGTATGATCTTAACTTAGCATACATCTTAACTACATCTGCAAGGACCCTATTTCCAAATAAGATAGCATGCATAGGTAGCAGTGGTAGGACTTCAACATAATTTGGAGGGTCACAATTCAACTAGCAAAAATATCTAACCTAAATAATTATTAGGAGAATTAAATAAAATAGAATATTCCAACAGATTAGCAATAAGCCTATCCATTGTGGTCACTGAATGTTAGTTAAATTTCCCCTCTTTGTCTCTGTATAACATGAATGATTATGATTCATGAATGATTATAACATGAATGATTATCAATGTAATCAAAGTAATGTCCTTTAACTTTCTCACATCACCTTCTCAATTTTTGCAAGAAAAATTATAAAAGACTTTGAGATTGAATGTCAGGTGTTGCCTAGTGCAATTTCCTTGATATCTGATTCAATAGAGGTCTATATTTTTAATTGTCTTTGAGCTATTAATATTTTACAACTCTTCAAATTGTAGAAAATTGCTGGTTATATAAATGATTATCTATAATGACACAAATCAATTCTGTTAGTTGGAGATGCAAACCATCCCATCCATATGAGCTATTTTCTATTACATTTATTTCAACATTTTTTATTTTCTATGTATGTGTCTAATCTTAAGATTCTCATTCGACATGGTTTTTTACACCTTACTGGTTACTTATTAATTTATAAGTTAAATAAAATCTTTGTACTCATTTTATAGTTGCATGATGGTCATGATTTTACCTTTAAAAAATTTTAATATTCCATGTAGTTTTGAAAACACTTCACTGATTAAGGGGATGAAAGATATCGAGTCTTTAATATCTCATTATATTTTACATGATATGCAGCACCTGTGTGGAAATAAATTTAACTCAAAGGCTTCATAACTTTTGAATTAAAGGGAAATTTATAGGAAGAACCCAAGGAATCATTTCTGACCTAAAAATAATGTTATATAACTAAGCATTTCTTTAGGTAGCAAGATTAAAGATGACTTTACAGAAATACTTAATGCCTTAAAATTTAACAACCAAATTGCTGGTCAGGTCCATATCACTTAAAAAAGTAAAGCTTCAGATGAAGAGGAAATCTTTCTTCAGTTAAGGCCCAGTTAAAGGGCTTAGTCATCATGAACACAAACCAAGGCAATCTACTTTAGAAGAATCTATACAAGCATATCTGAAAACAATTAGAGGAATGTATATTTATAAAATGCTATATTAAGAGAATGATATATTGTAAAAGGTGAATCAGCCATAGTTAAATAGAGCTGAGAATTAAAAAAAAAAAAAAGAAAAAGAAAGAAAGAAAATCTTGGAGAGTGACATCAGCAACATGGTGAAATAAGAAGCTCCTGACCCTCATAAAACTCATATGTGCCAAATAAGTATCAACAGGTGGATTAATTCCCTCTGAGAAAAAGTCAGAAACAAGTCGAGGGACTTTGACACACTGAACAATTGAAAAAATATCCACCTTGACTGAGTAAGAAAAGCTGACATGTCTCAGGCAGAAACCCCACCTCTGGCACTGTGCCATCCCATTAGGAAGGAATCCTCAACACCCAGTTTCTTCCTGAGGAGAGAAGGGTTTGGACCACTAATATGACACCTCACCGTTTGCCTCTTGATTCAATGTATCTCTGGGAGTAGAAGGGATCAGGCATACACAAATCTCCTTAGACAAAAGAACCAAGTGGCAGTTTTATATGAGTGAGCAAGCACTTCCAGGGGATTTATCCCCCAATTTCAGAGCAGAGGAGGAGCTAAAACTCAAAAATCCCACTTTCTCCTTGGAAGAGGTTAGCCAGTATACTCTACCAATTGTTGCTACTTATAATTGAGATTCTAAATATCTGGCATCGTGGAGTTAACTGGCCTAACAAACAATAGACCTTCAGGAACATAAACAAGAGCTCAGAACTCAATTTTAAGTAGGCACACAAGCACATCTAGGGCCTACACTCCCCAGGAGTAGTACATATAAGAGGCTACAACACACTGCTTTCAGTTTCTCCCTAAGGGTTTTCCCTGCACACTCTTTCAGTGGCTACTTGACAACCTGTCTTCTAACTTACTTGCATTGCAGAGTTAATGCGCAAGACAAACAATAGACCTCTGACAGGCTGAATTGGAGCTTGGTACTTCCTGAGAGCTCTTCACCAGCTCATTCTAATGATAATTCTAGGTCTACTAATTTCTCCTGAAATGAATTTGTCCATGCATCAAGTGCCTCAACTTCTATAATACCCACCTAAGGGACTGCGTTCTTAACCATCCAGCTCTGGAAGTTGAAGTATCTCTGCATTCATGAATCTTGCTAGACAACAGAAAACAATAAGGTGGGCATATTACATACAGGCCCACTTCTAGCAGCTATCCTCTGAAAATCAAAGGGTGCAATCTGAATGTGATTTCAGGCGTTTGCCACAGAACCTATCCTCTGCTTAGTGCAGAGAGAATGAAAAATAAATACCGACTCTCAGCTTTACCCTGAGGATAGAAGAAACTGGAACATTTATTTAACACCTCAACCTTTCCAGCTGTTTCGAGTGTGTGTGGCTTCTATTTTACCTGTTTCAGGATACTGACAAGACTTGACACATCCTAATCTTCTGGGGGAACACCAGAACTAGAAATAGCATTTGGACAAACACAAGATCCATGAAGCACCTTAGAATCACTGGCTGGATAGATTGGTGAGATTTTCTCCAACATAAGGGCATTCTGACAAGACTGGGACAAGCTGTTTTCTTACTAATGTACAGAAACCAATACAAAGATTGAAGAAAAATGAGGGAAAAAAATATGTTCCAAAAAAAATAGAAAACAAATCTCCAGAAACAGACCCTAGTGAAATTGAAATATTTTTTTTTTACTCAATAGAGAATTCAAAGTAATGGTCACAAAAATGTTTATCAAGGTCAGGAGAGCAGAGCAAGTACAAACCGAGAATTTCAGCAAAGGAGTAGAATGTTTCAAATGTACCAAAGAGAAATCATCGAGCTGAAGAATATAATAACGGAACTGAAGAATTTAATCAGGAGGGCCAAAAGCAGACTAGATCAAGCAATAGAAAGAATCAATGAATTTGAACACAGGTGATTGGAAATCATCTAACCCGAGGAGCAAAAAGAAAAAGAGAATAAAAAACGGTGGAGATAACTTAAGTGACTTAACTTAAGGGATGGTATATCAGGTGGTATACCATCAGGCAAAATAATTTATGCATTACTGGATTTCAAAAAGAGAGGAAATAAAACAGAAAACATATGTAAATAAATAATAGCAGAAAATTCCCCAAGCCTGGAGAAGGAAATGGAAATCCAGATGCAGAAATCATAAAGGACACCAAATAAGATGGATACAAAGATATCCACACCAAGATACATTATAATCAAATTGTCAAAAGTTAAAGACAAAGAAAACATTGAAAGCAGCAAGACAAAAGCAACCTGTTTCATACAAGGGAATCTCCATAAGATGATCTGCATATTTTTTGGCAGAAACAAAACAAAATCAAACCATCTCTCAACTGAGAAGACTATACCCAGGTATTCCATCTTTCAAAAATCAAAGGGAGATTAAAAAATTTCTCAGACAAATAAAAACTGAAGGAGTTTATCGCCACCAGAGCTGCCTTAGAAGAAATGCTAAAGAGAATTCTTCACACCGAAGGAAGAAGATGCTAATTATTAACGTGAAAACATAAGACAGTATAAAACTCTCTGGTAAAAGTATGTACAGTTTCATCTTCAAACACTCAAATACTGTAATTGTGGTGAGTAAATGAATGATATCTCCAGTGAAAAGGTTAAGTGACAAAACTATTAAAAATTATAACTATGATAATTTTTTAAAGACTATAATTAATAAAAAGATGCAAATTGTGATATAAAAACAAAATATGGGGGGAATAAAACTGTGGATTTCCTATGGGATCAAAATTGTTATCAGCTTTAAACTACCTGTTATAAGCTTAAAATATTTTATATAAGCCTTATCGTAACACACACACACACACACACACACACACACACATACACAAAACACTATAGTAGATATACAAAAGATAATAGAAAATATTCAAAAGGTTGCACTACAGAAGACCATCAAACTACCAAGAAAAAAAGCAAGAAATATTGAAAGAAACAAAGGATCTACAACACAACCTGAAAACAATTCACAAAATTGCACTAGTAAGTTCTTACATACCAATAGTTACTTTGAATGTAAATGGAATAAATTCCCCAATCAAAAGACATAAAGCAGCCTAATGGATTAGAAATAAAATAAGTCTCCACTGTATGCTTCCCACAAGAGACCCAATTCAGCTTAAAGGACACTCATAGACTGACAGTGAAGGGATAAAAAAAGATATTGTATGCAGATGGAAACCAAAAGAGAGCAGAGATAGATATATCAGAATTAAAAAAAAAACGTACTATAAGTCTAAACCTGTAAAAAGAGACAAAGCAGGTCATTATATGATAATATAGGAGTCAATTTACTAGAAGGATATAACAATTACAAATATATATGTACCCAACATTGGAGCATCTAAATATATAAAGCAAGCATTAAGAGGACTGAATGGAGATATAGATTGCAATACAATAATAGAGGATTTCAACATCCCACTTACAATAATACACAGATTATCCAGGCAAAAAATCAATTAGGAAACATCAGACACAAAACTACACTTTAGAACAAATATATCTGATAGATACATATGGAAGATTCCATCCAACAGCAGAAGAATACACATCTTTTCAAGTGTATACACAGTCTCCAAGATAGTTTATATGTTAGGAAATGAAATAAATCTTAACAAATTTAAGAATATTAAAATCATATGAAGTATATTTTTCCAGATACAATGGCATGAAACTAGAAATCAACAATAGGAGAAATCATGGAAAATTCACAAATACAGAGAAATTAAACAATATGCTCCAGAGCAGCTATTGGGTCAAAGAAGAAATTAAAGGAAAATTTTAAAAAGTATCTTGAGACAAATAAAAATGGAAATATACAAAAATTTATGTGATGCAGCAAAAGCCATCATAAGAGGGAATTTTATAGCCTTAAATGTCTATATTCAAAAGAAGAAAGATCTTACCTAAGCTAATGTTACATATAAAGGAAATAGAAAAAAGAAGAACAAACTTAGCCAAAAGTTAGCTGAAAGAAGGAAATAAAAAAGATCAGAGCAGAAAGACATGAAATAGAGACTATGAGAACAATAGAAAAAAGCAATGAAATTGAGAGTTGGTTTTTTGAAAAACTTAAACAAAATTGATAAACCTTGAGCTAGACTAACTATAAAAAGAGATAAAACTCAAAGAAAATCAGAAATAAAAGAGGAGACATTACTAATGATACTATAAAAGTACAAAAATGTATAAGAGAATACTATGAACAATTATGCATCAAGAAAATGCATACCCTAGAGGAAAGAGATACATTATTAGACATATATAACCTACTAAGACTGAATCATGAAGAAATAAAAAATCTGAACACACCAAATAATGAGTAAGGAGATTAAATCAGTGTTAAAATGGCTCCATCAAAGAAACTTTGGTCCTGGTTATGCCCAAGATCAGATGGCTTCATGGATAAATTCTTAAACATTTAAAAAACTAGCATCAATCCTCCTCAAACTCTTCCAAAAAATTGAAGAGAAGGGCTTACTTCCACACTTGTTTTACTAGGCCAGAATTATCTTGATACAAAAGCCACACAAAGGTATTACAAATTTTTATTTACAAGATATAAAAATTACAGGCCATATTGTTTTTTTTTATTACTTCAGGGTATTATGAAGATACAAACATTATAGTTACACTTTCTGTCTTTGCCTCACCCAGGCGAGGGTTAAAGACACGCCCTTCCCCCTACAATACTCCTCATGTCCTTTAGTTGCGGGTTACCCCCCCATCCTCCTAATCCCTGGAGAGTATTATTGCCATGTGATCACCCTAGTGTTGACAGTTAGTACCAATTTGATGGCGAGTACAAGTGGAGCCCGTTCTGCTCTTGTGGTGCCTCACTTTGGATAATGGGCTTAAGTTTAATCCAGGAAAGTATAAGAGGTTCTAGATCACAGTTATTTCTTATGATTGAGTAATATTCCATTGTATATATATACCAAATTTTAATAATCCAGTCATGGATTGACAGGCACTTGAGTTGTTTCCACATTCTTGCAATAGTGAATTATTACAGCCCATATTCTTGATGAACATAATGGCAAAAGTTCTCAATAAAATACTAGCAAAGCTTATTCAACAGTTCATTAAAAGGGTCATTCACTATGATCAAGTGGGATTTATTACTGGGATGCAAGTATGGTTTAACATGCAAATCAATAAATGTGATTCACCATATTAATAGATTAAAGAACAAAACTATATATTCATCTTAATAGATACACAAAGACATTTGGCAAAATTCCTCTTAATTTCATGATAAAAAACACTCAGCAAATTAGGTAGAGATGAAATGTTCCTCAACAAATTAAAGACATATATGGTAAACTTCTAGCAAATATCATACTGAACAGTGAAAAGTTGAAGGCTTTTTGTATTAAGATCAGGAAAACAACAAGAATATCCACTTTTACCCCTTCTATTCAACATACTACTGGAAGTCCTAAGCAATTAGGTAAGAATAAGAAATAAAAGCCATCTGAATAGAAAAAAAAAGAAGTGAAATTGTCTCTGCTTGCTGACAACATGATCTTATACTCCATAAAAAAAATCTATTAGACTGATAAACAACTTCAGTAAACAAATTCAATAAAATTGCCAGATATAAAGCCAATATACAAAAATCAGTATCATTATTATGTACTAACCCTGAGCTATATAAAAAAGAAATTGAGAAAACAATCACATTTATAATATATCAAAAAATAAAATATCTAGGAGTAATTTAATCAAAGACATGAGAGATCAGCAACCTAAAAACTATAAAACATTGATGAAAGAAACTACAGATGACACAAGTTAGTGGAAAGATATCTCATTTTCATGGATTGGAAGAATCATTATCGTTTAAATATTCATAATACCCCAAGTGTTCTATAGATGCAATGCAATTCCTATTAAAATTGCCATGCCATTCTTCATAAAAATAGAAAAAAATTATCTTGAAATTCATATAAAACCACAAAAGATTCATATAAAACCACAAATAATCAAAGAAATTCTAAGTAAAAAGAATGAAACTGGAGGCAACACGCTATTTAATTTCAAAATATAGTGCAAAGCTATAGTAATCAAACCAGCATGGTACTGGCATAAAAGCAAACACATGAATCAATGAAATAGAATAAAGAGTCCAGAATTAAATCCATACATTTATCTTCAATTGATTTTTGACAAAGGTATGAAAACCATGCAATGGGGAAAGGACAGTCTCTAATATAAATGGTGCTGCAAAATCTGGATATTTACCTACAAAAATGTGATGTTGAACACCTATCTTACGCCATACACAAAATGAACCAAAATAGATTAAAGATTTAAGTGTAGGACCTGAAAATGTAAAACTTCTAAAAGAAAACACAGGTGAGAACTCCATGACAATGGTTTGGGCAATAAATTAATGGATAGGACCCTAAAAGCACAGGCAAGGAAAGAAAAAATAGACAAATAAAATGGTATCAGACTTAAACGCTTCTGCAAGCAAAGAAAATAATTAACAAAATGAAGAGATAACCCACCTAGTGGGAGAAAATATTTGAAAATCAAACACCTGCTAGGGTACTAATATCCAAAATATATAAGGAATTCAAACTACTTAATAACAAGAAAACCAATAACCATATTAACAATTGGGCAAAGGACATGAATAGACATTCCTCAAAAGATTATGTACAAATGATCCCAAAGTATATGAAAAAATACTTATCACTATTCATCAGAGAAATGAAATTAAAACCGCAATATTACCTGGTTAATATGACTATTATTAAAAAGACAAAACGTAAGTTTTGGCGAGGATTTAGAGAAAAGGAAACCCTTGTACTCTGTTGGTGGGAATGTAAATTAATGCAGCCATTATGGAAAAGAGTATTGTGATTCCTTAAAATATTAAAACTGGAACTACCCAAAATATCTCAAGAATGGAAAAACAAACACCACATGTACTCTCTAATAAATTGGAACTGTAAAAGTGCACAAAAATATATTCATAAAAAAGATTATTATAGAATTTTTTAAAACTGAGGGGAAAAAAAGAAAAGGAAAGACATAGGGAATAATAAAATAGACCATTGAGGTACATACATATATTTGATTGTCATGCATTCCTTAAAAATGATGAAATATAACAGGACATCATTATCATGTGGTGATGTCTCTAATTTTTGTTTTTTAAAAGAGAAATGTAGGCTACACAATAGCATGTATAAGGAATATATGGAATCAATATGAATAAAACAATGTAAGGCTTTTTGTTTGTTTTAGTTCAATATGTGATATTTTACCAAATTTTTGAAATTTTTAAGTACATGTTTTTGGTGGTTCAACTTTCATAAGCTATTTTGCCTGTAAATAAAGTTGTTATTCAAGGATGCTGGTCTATATTGGGAGGGTTGCCTCAAAGAAATAGGCTGTCATTCTCCATGCAAATTAAAGCAAGAACAAGCATATTTGGCTGCACATTTTAAAATAAATTTCATGTTAATTAAGACTACATATATTGAGACCCCAAGTTGGTACCTTCAAATCTGAGCCCCAAAGTCACTAAGGCAGGTAGTCTAAATCGCAGACATCGCTTTGCAAGGCAATCATTTGAACAAGGACATTTTGTGGGAAGTGCTTCACAAAGAGTAGCAGCGGATTTACACATCTAATGATGGTAGCTCTCTCTCAAGAACAAATGCTGATGAGCTATAGAATTAGTCCATGGTGTTATATCTGGGTTGTATTTGTTTAATCTTTTCTATTATTCTTTGTATTTCCATTTACATTTTTGAATTTCATAAAAGAATATATTTTTTCTGTATGAGCACATTAAAAGTATTTTCATTTTAATATCTTTTTTGGAGATGAACTTTTAATATAAAGCCTAAAAGTAGAGAAAAAATTCACATTTAATGGGTTTCAGAAGCCTAAATGTCCTCAGGATTGATACGTTTCCCATATATGAAGATGTGCATAAGATAAGACAAAACTTCTTGACTAATAAAAGACATTATTCACTGTCTTAAAATAACCTGTGAGACATTCTAAAGAGAAATTTGCAGTAAGGCATATTAACTTTAGAGCATTTTCACAGGGAGATCAAAGAGCTGTGAAAGCTTACTGACAGATACTTTCCTTTTATCTAAAAATGTTGTGTTTAACTCAAGCACTAACAAAACCCATATTTTTGGGATGCAGAATCCCTGATAATTATCAATGTAAAGGAGAAATGTGTCAACAGATATTAAACTTTGGAATTACTTTAATTTTAAATAAAAGTTCATTAGCAAATTTTGTATAAACTTGATGAAATAAGTAAAACTAATTTGTTTCTATTAATGTTTCTAAACACTTCTGATTGCCAATATTAATTTAAGACATTGTTGCTTGTACCCTTTAATGAACTTTATTAAATCATTGATTATAAGTTGAAATGGGAAAAAAATGACACTTGTTATAAATACGACAATTGATTTGAGATATTTAGAATAAAACTGTCATCTTCCTCAATTATCATTTCAACATACGTCCTTTACAAAATTGTATGATTTTTATCCTTTATTCTTTCTCAAAAAAGGATGGTTCCTAGACTTAAATTTTATACTTCTTCCTGTGGGAATTTGACACTATATTCATTCCTTAATTTCTCCCTTTGTATTTAATATATTGTATGTCTTAAATAATGAAAAAAAAAAATCTCTACAGTGTTGTCTACCATGTTCTCCTAACTCAGACTTCACTGAAAGGTCTTTAGTGGACAAATGCCTTACCTGTATACTTCATCCCAATAATCAGATAATTCTTTTTGTCTATCAATCTAATAAAGCTGCTTGTGAAAGTGAGCAATAAACTTTCATTGTTTTTTCCTGATAACTCTACATTATGGGACACATTTTGTTTCTTCTATTAAAATCTCCTCCTACATTGTTTTGGGTAGTACTATGAAAGCAGGATGATAGGGTGGGTTAGAGTTCAGTTTCTAGAGTCCATTTCCAGCTAAATCTTGCACAAACTACTTAAGTTAGAAGCATTACTTCAATTCACATAATATTTTTTTTAAATATCTATAAAGTGAACATAATAATATTTCTAACATAGTTCTGATTAAATTACAAAGTGTATGAAAATACCTGGGCAGGGATTGATGCTGAGTAAGTGTTTTCTATATTTGTATCTATGTTGCTTTTTTTTGTCTCCTTGGATGGCTTCTTTTCTTCATATATATTAGAAAGAGAAAAAGAGAGAGAGAAAGAGATGGATTTTCTACAGGGAAATACATAAAAGACTGCTGCAAATGAAATCTCTAGAATAAGAACACAATTTGTAAAACTTTTTTCCCCTAGGGGAGAGGTTATGATAGTGAAATATACAGAAACCCATAGATTGGGACATTGGTACTATCATGTCACTAATCACAGAGTATTTACGAGAAACAAGGTGCTAGATAGTTGTAGAATAAAGCTATTCTGTCATTTGTGAGAAATGAAAATATATCTTTTCTAGCATCAAGATTGCTCTAATGATTGAGAAAAGTACCACAAAGGATTTATCAACTGTGTTCTTTAAAGTTAATATAGTAGAGAGAAACAGATTTAGCTCAGTTGAAAGTGTTGTTTTTGTTTTTGTTTTTTTTTTTTATTAATTCATGTTTTCAAAAACCTGTATTGGCTAACACATGAACAATATGGCCTTAAAAAAAAATGTTAAACTTAAATAGATTTTTGTAATAGTTTTGTTTTTATATTTCAAGTGACAAAATAAGAATGATGCATAGGATCAAAAAATTTAAGAGTCCTTATATGATTCTGGTCCTCCTATTTCACATATTTTGTCAAAATCGTCAAGAAGGATCCATGTTCCAGAAATCTGAAATGTTATACTGAGTCATTTCCATAAAAAGAAGTCTAAACCTCAAGCAGTGGAGTTACAAGAAATATGAGGAATTAATCTAAACTTAAAATATCCTAAGTATCATCAAAACAGCAACACTCACGTCAATAAAAAGCTAAATAATACCTCTAAAGAAACTGATGCTTTTTGGCCACTAAGGCTTAAATATGCTAGATCATTCCTTTAACCTGAAACAGATGAAATGGTAAGAAATATAAAGATTCAAAAACTTGTGTCTTATTTCTAATTCTCATACTTGAACAAGTCTTATTATTTACCTGAGCTCTTATGCCTTGTTCAAAAATTAGACACATGAACAGGACCCTTTATATCATTTATTGAAATATAACATTTACAAAGATTATATGAACTGAATATATAAGACACAAAATGTATGAATACTCCAACAACCAGATTAACAAAACATTGCTTGTACATTTAAAGCACATTTTGCCCTTGTCCATTGCATCTCTCTCCATTGGGCACAGAGATAACTGTTATTTCTGTTGATTGTTTCTCTTGTTTATTTTGTGTTTTATCATCTTTATAAAAACACTGTATGCAGTTTCCAATTTTTAGCTGATATGTAGTTCATTTATTTATTTTCCTTTTTTTCATGACTTCTTTGATAAATCATACCAAATTGTGGTACCCTTTCTTTGTTCATGGATATTCAGTTTGTTTGTAGTCTCAGAGTATTATAAATAATACTTCTGTAGATGTCCAAGTATATGTTCCATGTAAGAATTTTTTCATTTTCATGTCTGTCTTAGCATTTTTAGATACTCTTTATTGTGAATTCCATCATCAAAGTTTTCATTATTTCTTTATTTTTTTAACAAAAATACCTATATTTTGATTCTATTGATTGCAATATTTACTGATTATGTATTGGAATATGTGTATCTGATGGTGCAATTTATTGATTATACTCTCATTTATAACTTCTTTATATGCTAAGAAACTTAGTATTTAGAATTTCTTTAAATTGCTTTACTAATGTACCCTGTAAAGATGTTTTGTGCATATATGATTTTACCAGGCCTCTAGTGTGACACTAGCAGTCAGAACCATTTTGTACAAAATGTTAAGCTTTTTAAAGATTAAATTATAATTTTATACAAGCTATTTCAGAAAATACAGTAAAGTGAAAAAGTTCCCAACCTATTTTCTGATATTAGGAAAATCCTTGTGCAAAACTAGAAGCCATTCCAACAGAAACACTCATCTGTACACAAAGTCAGAAATTAAACAATCTATTGATGAATGATTATTGGGTCAAGGAGGAGATCCAGATGGAAATAAAAAGATTCTTCAAACTAAATGATAATGGGGACACAAGTTATCAAAATCTGTGGGATACAGCAAAAGCATTCTTGAGAGGAAAACTAATAGCATTAAATGCTCACATCCAAAAGACAGAAAAATCACAAATCAACAAACTAATAAACCATCTCAAGGAACTGAAAAAGGAAGAGCAAATTAATTCTAAACCTAACAGAAGAAAAGAAATAACTAAGATCAGAGCAGAACTAAATGAAATGAATAAACAAAGAACTATACAGAAGATTAATAAAACAAAAACTTGTGTTTTTTTTTAAAGATAAACAAAATTGACAGCCCTCTTGCCAGATGGACAAGAACTAGAAACAAAAGGACTCCAATAAACTCAATTAGAAATGAAAAAGTAGAGGTCACTACAGACATCACGGAAATACAGAACAGTATCTTTGAATACTATAAAAATCTATATGTCCCAAAACTACATACAAAACATGGAAGAAAATGGACAAATTCTTAGAAACACAGAACCTTCCTGGCCTCAATCAGGAAGAAATAGAATTCTTGAACAGATCAACATCAAGCACAGAAGTTGAAGCAGCAATTAAAAATCTTCCAACAAAAAAAAAAAGTTCCAGACCAGATGGATTCACCCCTGAATTTTGCCAAACTTACAAAGAAGAACTCATACCTATACTGCAGAAATTATTCCACAACATCAAGAAGGTTGATATCCTCCCCAACTCATTCTACAAAGTCAGTTTCACCTTGATACCAAAGCCAGGGAAGGACAAAACAAAAAAAGAAAACTATAGACCAATATCCCTCATGAATATAGATGCAAAAATCCTCAACAAAATCTGAGTGAACTGAATCTAACAGCACATCAAAAAAATAATTCATCATGACCAAGTGGGCTTTATCCCAAAGATGCAAAGCTTGTTCAACATACACAAATCTATAAATGCAATTCACCCCATAAATAAAAGCAAGAACAAAGATCATATGATTTTCTCAATAGATGCAGAAAAAGCATTTGACAAAATCCAGCACAATTTTATGATAAAAACTCTTAACAAAATAGTTATAGATGGGACATATCTTAAAATTATTAAGTTCATATATGATAAACCCACAGCCAATATCATACTGAACAGGGAAAAATTGAAAGCATTACCACTTAGAACAGGAACCAGACAAGGTTACCCACTATCTTCACTTCTATTTAACATAGTGCTGGAAGTCTTTGCCAGAGCAATGAGACAAGAGAAGGGAATTACAGGTGTCCAAATGAGGGCAAAAGAGGTCAAACTCTCACTATCTCCTAGCAATATGATATATCTAGAAAATCCCAAGGCTTCAACCAAGAGACTCCTGGAATTGATAAATTAATTCAGTAAAGTCTCAGGATACAAAATCAATACACACAAATCAGAGACATTCAGAATACAGTATCTATATGTTAGTCAGAAATAATTGAAATGTATCTTTAAGACAGTCATTTGAAATATCTTGAAAAAGCATCAAATAATCAGCAATAAATATTTCAAATTTTTGTCAAATTCTCTGTCTTAAAAATCTATTGGGGCTGGGCTCAGTGGCTCACGCCTGTAATCCTAGCTCTCTGGGAGGCCGAGGCAGGCGGATTGTTTGAGCTCAGAAGTTCGAAACCAGCCTGGGCAAGAGCGAGATCCCGTCTCTACTAAAAATAGAAAGAAATTAATTGGACAACTAAAAATATATAGAAAAAGTTAGCCGGGCATGGTGGCGCATGCCTGTAGTCCCAGCTACTCGGGAGGCTGAGGCAGAAGGATTGCTTGAGCCCAGGAGTTTGAGGTTGAGCTAGGCTGACGCCACGGCACTCACTCTAGCCCGGGCAAAAGAGTGAGACTCTGTCTCAAAAAAAAAAAAAAAAAAAAAAAAATCTATTGGTACCTGAATTTTTATTTTTTACCAAATGGCATACCGATTTTTAAAAATCAAAGGAACTGAAAGTTTCATATTGACAAATGTAATTCACATCCCTTAACAAAGGATAGATATACTTAAATGTGTAATTAATAAATTTTAAGTGTAAAATAATATGAGATTGCTAGTTTAAAAAATCATTTGAACAATAAATAACTATTCTTTTGAAATTTGACCACATATATTTTTTCTATTGTCATAATATGTGTGTGGAGTGTGTTTTACTCCTGGATTTTTTCTCTTTTTGTTTGTACAAGTTTATGTACAATTTTGTTACAGGCATAGATTGCCTAGTGGTCATCAGGGATTTTAGGGTATTTGTCACCCAAATAACATACATTGTACCCATTAACCAAGCTTTCATCATCCTCCCTCATCATCACATTACAAATGATCTTCAGCACAAAGGAAAATAGAATTCCAACAAGTCTATTGATGTCAAGCAAAATTAATATATTATCATAAGATGTTTTTGGGAAAAAAAGAATAGAGATAGGGTACCTTCCCTTCCCTATGGGAAACATAAACAATGAGTTTACTACAGTAGTGAGTTTATTATAAGCAATAGTTTCTCTGGCTTAAAATTGCTGGCTGCATGACAGGGCTTTGGGAGATATGGTTAGGGGAGAGGATATGTGAAAATAGTAAAATGTATGAAAGACCATTTTTTAAGGACAAACAGGTCATTTAAGTAAAGGATATAATTTATGCTGCGCAAATCACAGTATGAAGAAGATATCAGTGTTTAGTCAAAAGGATTAAAATAATCATGGTTTGTATATTTAAATCACTCTAATCATAATTTGCTCATATGACTAGGTGTTTATTAAATATATTTAAATAAAATGAAAATAAATGTCCAATAACACTAAATGAATTGAAATATGTTTTTACCATTTCCTGTAAAAACAATACTTTGAATTGAATTGTAATTCTTGTTGTGTGGCCAAGAAATCCTGTTAAAATGTTTGGTACAGATAAACAGTGTACTGGATGTTGAATTGTCTTAGTTTGAGCTGCTATTAACTTTAGTCTATCTCTGCAGCTTGCTAGGGCTTTGGGAGATTCCTCTGCTAGGTTTCTCTTATCTAGAAGTTTTAATGTCAAATCCTTTCTGGAAATTGACACAGGATTGTACCAGAACACACAGACAATCTAAAGTGATGAGCAATTCACTTAGAGAGATATAAAGCATTTTCTCTCAAGCAGCTGGGAATCTTTGTTGAGCATATTTGCCATTTCTTGATAAAGAGAGATGTTCGGTATTTTGTATGCCAATCTCCATTTTGAAGAGGAGCATTTTAGTGAACACATCTTCATCTTGTGCCTCTCCAAAAATTTTAGAATCACAAGAGCTCAGTTTAAATTATGAAATTTAAGTATAGACTTTGAAGATTTTTATCCTTTTCTTTTCCTTATGCATTATGAAATAGACAACTAATTGATACCAAAAGTAAAGCAATATCAGAGTGGTGGCATAAACGTGTGAATTATAAACATCAGCTCTAATATTTTTAATCTTGGGGGGTGTTTTTTATTTAAGGAATCTAATATATATGTGTGAAAGCACATGTATGACACCCTCAATTTTATTTTATTTTAAAATTTATGTTAATGTTGTAGCATTTATACACACATATAAACAGAGGCACTCAGAAGACCATGAATTTGCACAAAATTATTTTGTTTAATACAAATGAAGAAGTTCTCATAAAATGTTATGCTTTCTTTATTTAAATAATGCCAATTAAAACAACAAAGATTTTATTAAGAAATATGGGGTTGAGAGAGTTGTGGGGCATTAAGGTGTAATGGCTATAAAGAAAAATGATAGAAGTAGATGCTTGCCACACAAGTTTAAATTCAACGCATTTTACATCTTGTGCTATAAGACTATTTTTTCAAAAGTCTTTTTTTTTCCTTTAAATTACAATTATTTTTGGATGTTTGATACAGGGTTTACATTTTTAACATACCTTCATCTGATTCTTTCTATGGACACTCATTGACAAAAAGTCATTTGTAAGTAGAAATACTCAATTCTAAAATTTTCTAGGTAATTCTGTCTACTTACCAGACTTGGGTCTTCTCCAACTCAAGTATGTGTTACCCAAGAAGTCTTCAATCCCCTCATTCTTACCCCTATCTTACCTCTGCCTTACCTGGGTTTGGCCTGAGGTACTGATAAATATTGGTATGATTCAGAGTGAGAGTGCTAAATAACAATCAAATTTCTGTTTAAAAGTTGCAAATTACTTTAGATAGAAAATTTGTTTGCTTGGTTGAATACTGTGTGATAACATTTCATTCTATTTTATACTACAGTGTACATGTGACCTGTTAACAATCTGTTAACATTGTAAGACCTAGATTTGTAGATTTTGAATTTATATCTATGGAATCAGTAATTCAGATAATTAAAGATCAAAAGTACAGATTTATTACTCTCCTAATAAAGGAATATCTCAATTGACAATGAAATTACAACCTCAAAATAAATGAAAATCAGAAGAATATTCTTCATTTGATATAAAACTTCAATCTACACTTCATAGAGAAGGTACTTTAGACATGAGAATATGTGATGTATTTATCTTTTTCTATATAAGGGTTATTTAACCAATAAGACAAATTTGGAATTAGTAAACAAAATATTTAACATAAACTTGGAATTAAAAGAATTAACTATATAAGGACTAAATTTTATATATGTTTTAACTTAATCAACTTCGTTTATTGTACGCTATATACATACGTACATGACATACACACATACACATAGACACCTTTTTACACTTGTGCTGAAGATCAATTGACCACATATGCATAGATTTATTTCTGGGCTCTCTATTCTGTTTCATTGGTTTATATGTCAGTTTTTTAGGCCAATGTCATGCTGTGTAAATTACTGCAGCTTTTTAATGTATTTTGAATTCTGGGAATGTGACTCTTTTAGCTTTGTTCTTCTTTCTCAAGATTGTTTTGACTCTTTGGGGTCTTTTTTGGTACACATAAATTTTAGGATTGCATCTTTCTATCCTTATAAAAAATGTCACTGGAATTTTGATAGAGATTGCATTAAATCTGTAGATAGCTTCGAGTAGTATGAACATTTTAGCAATATTAAGTCTTCCAATCCATGAACATAGGATGTCTTTCCATTTATTTTTGTCTTCTTTAACTTCTTTCATCAATGTTACATCATTCTCAGTGTTAAAACTTTCATCTCCTTGGTTAAGCTTATTCCTAAGTATTTCCTTCTTTTTGATGCTATTGTAAGTAGGAAAAGGAAAGTGTCTTCAACAAATGGCCCTAGAAAAACTGGATATCCACATGCAGAAAAACAACTTTGGACCCTTAAACTACACACAAAAATCAACTCAAATAGAACAGAAACTTTTCAAAAGAAGACAGAATAATGGCGAGCAAACATATAAAAAAATGCTCAACATCTCTAATCATTAGAGAAATGCAAATCAAAACCACAATGAGATATCACCTAACCCTGGTGAGATTGGCCTCCATCAAAAAAACACAAAACAACAAATGTTGGCGAGGATGTGGAGAGACGGGAACACTTTTACACTGCTGGTGGGACTGCAAATTAGTGCAACCTCTGTGGAAAAGAATTTGGAGATACCTCAGAGAG
>NW_012148175.1:553171-556404 GCF_000956105.1 Propithecus coquereli
CATGGGGGGGGGCCAAGGGCAACATACGTAACCTAAACATCTGTACCCCCATAACATGCTGAAATAAAAGAAAAATAAAATAAAATAAAATAAAATAGATTTAAAATTTAAATGTAAGACTTCAAACTGTAATACTACTAAAAGAAAATACAAGAGAACACCTTCATGACACTGGTCTAGGCAATGATTTCTTGGCTCTGACACCAAAAGCACAAGCAGCAAACCATTAATTTATATTTGACATATAATAAACAAGTAGGACTACCTCAAACTCTAACGGTCTGCACAGAAAAAGAAATAATCAAAAAAATGAAAAGGCACCCTAAAAATTGGAGAACATATTTGCAAACCCTATATCTGATAAGAGGCTAATTATAATAATATCCAAAATATATAAGGTATTCCTACAACTCAATAAAAACAACAAAACCAAATAACCTGATGAAAAAATGAGCAAAGGACCTAAATAGGCATTTCTTCAGAGAAGACATATAAATGGACAAAAAGTATAGGAAATATGCTCAATTTAGCCAATCATTAGGGAAATGCAAATCAAAACCATAATGAGATATTACCTCAGACCTTTTAAGATGACTAGTACAAAATAAAGTAAAATAAGAAGCATTAAATAAAATAAAAAGGTAAATGTTAGCAGGGATATGGAGAAATGGAACTCTTACACACTGTTGGTGGAAATGTAAAATGGTGCAGCTTCTATGAAAAACAGAATTATCATTTGATCTAGCAATCCCACTTCTAAGTATAACTTTCAAAAGATTTGAAATCAAAATTTTTAAGAGATATTGGCACTCTTATGCTCATTACAGTATCATTCACGGTAGCCAAGATATGGAAAAAATTCAAATGTCCAAAAATGATTGAATGGATAAATGAAATCTAATATATACTACAATAGAATAACATCCAGCATTAAAACGAAGAAAAGAAATCCTGCCTTTTGAGACAACATGGATGAATCTGGAAGACATTATGCTAAATGAAATAAGCTAGTAACATAAGAAGTAATATCGCATGATTCCATTTATATGAGGCATATAACATAATCATACTCATAAAGAGCAGAATCCTGGTTGCCAGGGGCTGAGGAGAGGGGGAAATGAGGAGATAATGCTCAATGGGTATACAGTTTCAGTTAACAAAATAAATAAGTGCTAGAGATCTGCAGTACAACATTGTGTCTGTATTTAACAATATTGTGTCTTAAAATTTTTTTGAAAGAATAAATATCATATTAAATGTTTTTATAATATACAAACAAAAAAACCCAATGTTTTTAGACACACATGTGTACCTCTGATCCCCAGTAAAATTAGGTAAAAGCAACAACAATATGTACAGGTATGATTCAAAGAGAACAAAAAAACAGGTCAAGTGAATTTTTAAGTTGGAAAAGTGATAGACAAATGGTAATAAAGTTATCAGAGCAGAGATGGCTGAATTTCATGTAATAAAAGGGATAAAACCTTAATTTTGTTTGAGGAATTCCAGAGACTCAGGAACTATAAGCTCACAGATGTCTCCGAGGAAAAAAAAAAAACTAAAATGTGAGACTGCAAACAGAAGGATTGTTAAAACACTGCATGAGTTAACTTGGAAAATCTTCACCAGGTGCAATCAGGTAATGTTCCTGCAGCAGAAGACTGGTTACTGTTTGCAAAGATTGAACGTGAAAGAAGCTGGTTTGTGAGAAACAAGGTCCAGCTGAGAGCAGACATGAGGATCTGAACTGAAACTGAAACCTGTGCATACTGACTGATAATATGTCCATCAATCTTTCCAAATCATAGCCCGACATTCTCACAGAAATACAACAGCTAAGCAGGATATTGGACTAAAAGACAACACAACTATAAGGCACAAAGACAAATTTCAGAAAAAAAAATAAAAAACCAAAAATTCTGTTTTTAATAGAAATGTTCATACTAGTGTATACATATCACACACATACACACACAATTAATTTGGGTGAAATGTTCAAAATACTAAAGTAGATGAATCTAAATAAAATGGATACAATCATATTAGAAATGGGTTACATGGCTTTCAAAAATGTATGATATGGAAATCATAGTTGATTTCAGCTTAAACATGAAATATCATGAAATGAAAAAACATAAGAGATATTCTGGATAGTTAAAAGTGCCCTGAGTGCTGTGAATGGAAACGAAGCAATAGATATACCACTGAGATGCTAACGAAAAGTAGGTCAAATGCAGGAAACCAAAGAGACAGACATGCTTATGTAATAGGAATCCTTATAATTTATTTACTTTATAATTTATGTAGAGGCGGATTCATGCATCAAAGACTGTACTATTCAGTTCAAAAATGATTGCAAAATGATCTTGCTGGAGGTTGACTTACAGAAACATTAAACCTCTCAGAAACGTTAATCATATTATTAACAACTCATTTTCAACTAAGATTTAAAATGAATCCTCTTGGAAGAATTAGTAGTGATGTAGCCTTCCTTTTTTATGTTGGTACTATTAATACTTGCTTTTGCCTCCTCTTATGACTTCTTCTGATAGTCATAGATAAAATGTGAATGAAAAGACATGTAGTTAATCCTAAAATTTCCAAACTAAATGTATATAAATTGTATGGTATAAACATAACAGTTTTCAGAAATATTTCATTCAGTTTTGCTCACCAGTTCAAGTGCAAATTTAAATGTTATACACTAAATTTAGTCCTTACTTTTGGAACAAAAGGAATTTTTCTTTTCATAAAATGCATTTACAAAAAAACCATGGGGTGAATGTATCCCACCATTAGTATTCACTTTATTATTTTATACAAATTATATCACAGAAATCTCTATGATTTTACCTTGGAATTATGAAAGCAACTGCTCCTTATGTCATTAAAATGGAAAAATATTAAATACAAGTGAACTCTTGTGTGTGTATACACACACACACACACAAACACACAGGCGGTATTTTACTCACTTGTAAAATTGAAGGCTAAAAGTAAATCTAAATTATTGTCTCACGAAATATAATATGGAACCCATCAAACTAAATATTATATACAAACCCCAAAATATTTCTTGTAAAATACAATTTTTTAGACTCTAGGTAATTTCTGATTTTTTTTTAGCTCAAAAAACTATTAGATATGGTACCTTCTTTTTTTTTTTTTTCCTTTTATTTCAGCATATTATGGGGGTACAGATGTTTAGGTTACGTATGTTGCCCTTGGTCCTC